>NW_022198046.1:10010284-10010877 GCF_009176525.2 Contarinia nasturtii
TTGGCGATGAAGTACCAAGTCTTCGGACAATTTATAATTGGTACAACGAATTCAAGCGCGGTCGCCTATGATGAAAGGTCCTTCAATGCTGAATAGTACACAACCATTTGATTGTCAAAAGTCATCACGGGAATATGGAGACCAAAACTCTGAAACTTATAATCCCAAAACATGGCAAAAAGAAGCCCATCAAACAGTCGACTATTTGACCACCCAAAAGATCGAATTGATGCACAATACTCCGTGTACGAATTATTCGGGACCCCTCTGTCCACCAGAGACCAAAATCAGTTGGATACAATATATTTTTCGTACTTGAAATTAGGTGCATATTCAAAAAAGTGCACTTTTTGGAGTGTCATGTTTAAGCTGCTGTCGTAGCCATACCACAAAACTAAAATTCGTCCTGTTAAGTCAAATGGTCATGAAAAATGTCCAACTTTACGAATATGACAATGGTTTGCATCGGGCAATACTAAAACATACATATTGAAGAAACTTAAATAGTCGCCCTCGTATGTTAAGTTGTTGTAATTCATGTCGTCTCCAATTGTAAGAATTTCTTCATACAGTTTTTGTTGAACATCTTCATG
>NW_022198046.1:10010887-10031399 GCF_009176525.2 Contarinia nasturtii
TGATTTGCAATCGCAAACAAAATGAATGTAATTGCGGTCATTGTCGTGTCAAATCCTTCAAATACAAATGTATCAACCTCTTCTTGCACACCATTTTCATCAATTTGTTGATTTTGTTCTGCCATCAGAAGTGTATCCAGCATAGCATATCTCTTTTTACTATAAGCAGAGTCTTCTTCCTCGTTCGAATTTGTTTTGTTTTGATTCAAAACGAATGCTTTTCTTTTTGTTGCAATAACACCGCCGGTAAATGCATGCACCTGCTCAGTTAACTTTTTTACTTTTGAACCATTTCCAAACAAATTGAAAGTCAAATCAAGTAAGTACCAGGGCACTGCCACACGTTCTACTAGATATTTCCCAATTCTATCGATTTTACTTCGATAATCATCAAGTTCGTCGATTTTTGACAACTTTACACCCATCGCCGATTCTATTTATAATTGTGATATTTATTTTAATCTTTGAATTTTTGCTCTTAATCTGTTTAATATTTATAATAAGAATAGGAAAATTGAAAATTCCTTACGGCAAATCGCATTTAATGTGAATCTGGAGATCAATTTTTGTAAATGAGTGCCTTCGGGTTTGTTGATTTCATTTTCCCGAATTTCTCTCAATAGAATTTCCGTTTGTTCACTGTAATAAAAAATTGATTTACACTTTTGTACCAAACAATACCGAACTGATTCTATTTACTTGAAGGTAGATTGAAACCTCTTTAAAATATTGAAATGAAATGCTGGTGTCAGCAGTTTACGCCGTTCGAGCCATTTTTCACCTGTACTTGTTAGTAGCCCCGTGCCCAGTAAACAATGCAAAAACTTATAGCTTATACTTTTCTCAATATGTTTTGGATTTGTAGCGATTTTCTATTTGTAATTACATAACCAATAGTATTTTATTCATTAAACTTGCGTAAACATTATTTATTTACCAAATATTATTACCTCGAACGAATCAGCTGAATAAATGTTACATACTAGGAGTCCAAATGTCCAATAAAGATAACCTCTTGGAAATTGTTTACAAAGTTTGCTTCCCATTTCATAGAAACTTTCTAAAAAAGACAGTAGACCGGAATTAGCACTAGCATTCTTAGAAAAAATCATCAATAACTCACGCTGAGAAGTCAATAAGAAATTTGTTGACCCAATAATTGGATACATCGGTGGACTTTGTGCTGATTTGGCAAGATTATACGTAGTAAATCGTTTTACTAAGAAGTCTAACAACACCAAAATTGCTGCGATTGAACACAAAATCATCGCCACCGCACAAATCATCTTAATACGAACAATAATTAACTTGCAAAACAATCTACTAGTTCAAAGTGATAAAAACGTACTGTGGCCGCGACCGACACTTACAACGATTTATATTGCTAAGTGCATTGAGAATAATGACGCAGTTGAAGTGTATTACATACAAAATGTTTATATTAAAAATGTTAAAACCGGAATTTATCTTTAGGAAATGAATTATAAGAAATAGTAAGATTGATCAACTTGTTTAACTCAGAAATGTTCAGTGTATTTTCAAGTACCTTTCATTAAATTAAATATAAGTTAGTTTTATTCAAAACTCAGTTGCGTACACATCTTTGTGATTTGTTGATATTTTTTGTGCAAAACTATCCAAGGTGAACCAATCACTGATTGGCAATCAGTAAGACCCTGTGTGGCATCCATACGGACCAGCAAGTGAGGGCAACAATATTTGTGTCTAGAACGTATGGCCGCAAATTTAAACTTCTATTTCAGTATTTTGCAGCAAAATCCACTTGATAGTATGATCTGCAGATCTGAAAAAACATTTGCACTTATTATCCGAGCCTGAACCGAGAAATTTTTTGAGTTTTATAATTTAAAAATGATCATCTATGGCAAATATATGGCTACATAGCCTGTTTTCGATAAATTTTATTTCTTGCACTTAAAACGAAAGGAATAAAAACGGCAAAAAAATGTGTGATTTTCTGATTGATGACTTTATTTTATTTTCTTCTTGCATAGCAAATCTATGATTTTACTATTGCACTAAAAATGAAGAATATGTGCTTTAGCCGTATTATTTGCGTTTTTTCGTTCATTTAAAACTGTTTTTTTTTTGTAATTTTCCAAGGCGCCAATTTAAATTTGTAAAATGCTTTTTTTTTAAATAAATACTGGGAATTCTTCGATAAGAATGTTTTGGAAAAAAGGAAAAAAAACAAATGTTATAGTAATTTATGTTAATTATTTGATCACTACTTTCAACCGTTTATCATAATGGTTTGCTAATATTTTTTTAATGATTTTTCTATTTCGTCTGTAAAAATTGTACGTTTTTAAATCACGTAGCAAATGTCTGGTAGTGAAAATGTTCAGTAAACAAGATTCACATTTTTAGATTTTGGCAACGCCGTTCATTTCGCTATGACAGGTAGGTGCACGTAAAAGGTCTCCATATTGTGAGAGGGCTTCACGAAGCGATCGTGATACTTCAATAGATGTGGTTGTAGTACAGTCGACAAGTAGTGGAAACAGTCCAATCAAATGATCCCAAGCAACTTTGTCCACTAAATTGAAAAATATGAAAAATAATGATAATTTTATATTCCAAAAGAAATAACATTCTTTTCTGCAGTGAAAAATCAAAAGCAATGCTTACATTTAGCCGGTGGTGATTTCTTCATTGAGATAATCAATGTGGCGATTGCCTTCATAACGAATGAGATTTCGGACAAACGATACTTGGGCAATGAGTTTTTTGTACATTGTTTTTCATCTTCGGTGAATTTTCTGAGAACCTCTTCAAAACGCTTCAGCAATGCTGTGATCGCCAAATGACCAACACCTTCCATTGTATCATTTGAATTCGTTGTGTTATTATTTAAAGCACTTGTATCCTTATTTTCATTCGATACAACCGTATCACACAAATCGTTCAGCAGTGAGAATTGAAGCAATGTTTCAAAGCATGTCTTTGCAAATTCTTCACGCAATTTAAGTTCAGCGTCATAGACACTGTTTCGAGCTGTGGCCGAATGAATTGATCCTTTATTCAAAATTGTCACAATATCCAAGACGAATTGATGCGGTATGTGTTCAGCATATGGTAAAATTTCATCGCGTAACATTTCAATGACCTGACAATCGATGGTCTCGTCCAACACGATTTCGTCAATGCCACGATCTTCGATTGTACACACACTTGATGGGAATAAAAATTTATCCAATGTTTCGGACAGTGTTGGCCAAACATCAGCAAATGATTCGGGATATTCTCTGGCTGTAGGCAAACCAACGTGACAAACTGATAGCAAACTTTCAATGGCCAATTTCCATGTGCTTGATGCCATACATTTATATTTCATTGCTAATGGAATCTTTAATGTGTTTATTATCTCCAATAGTATTTGCTTTTCAATCACAACCGAATCACTGGCACACTCAATATAGATTTTTACTGCAACATTTAAAGCCTTCTCACCAAATGGGATGTAATTCATGCTGACCCATTCGATTGTCGAATGATTTTGATTATGCTGATGTTGATTTCGAATCGATTTATAAGGCCTAAACACGAACACACAAAAACATTTGAATTAGTTTGGCTGAAACTTGGTTTAAAAGAAAAGATCAATATTTACCTAGTTTCAAGGCGATCGAATGTTGGTGGCACACAGGCAAATCTACTGAAATTTAATAGCTGACTAAAAATAATTGCAATCATTGGTTTCAATGGGGATGCAGGAGGTAGAACTTCTTTACACAAAATATCCATACAGTCTAGCACACTATCGTGCAGTGGTGTCAATAGTGAATCTGATATCGTTGACATTATGTACGGAGTTGAATCTGAATGAACCGGAACAGCCACCGCATTCATTAAGACCGTACATAATTGCTGTAGATCGTCTTCGGTAAATCTATAGCAGAGAAGAACGAGAAGAAGAAGAAAAGATTTTGTTAGTTATTTCGCGACGAAAAATTCAAATTACATTTGGCGAGGTTATTCCTGCTTCAGCCTTATTTCATTGTTATTGTTGCCGAAGCTGGCACAAGCCAGCCAAATATAAAAACACTACCCCATATTACCTATGCTTAATGTGTTGAAACAATGGGGGAAATATTTGAATCAATGCAGTCAAATAAGCTTGACTTGGAATGAAAATGTCAACATCATTTTTATCGCCAGTTAGTCCAGCTGTTGGCGGTTTTGTGCTCTCACTACCAATTGTTAGCCAAACTTTCCAAGCAATCTGCGAGCAAAAACAAAATGTAAATTTTAAAATTGCACAAAAAGAATCGCTTTTTTCCGAATTTTGGCTTACATTCCAAATGTCCATATTTTCCGTGCTATTAATATCGATTTCTTCAATTGGCAACTGTTTTTCGACATCATCGTCGCGTTCGTTGTTCGATTTATTATATAAAATTTCCTGGAACGATTTTAAAGCGGCTAACGAGACCTCATTGCTTTTGCTGAGTGCGGCATTTTCAATGAATTCCAACAACAATGACCACGCCCGTATAAAATCACCTAATGTTTGTAGCATATGTCGTTTGGTATTAAATACACGCGATACTCCTGACAGTGTTAACACTTGCGTTTCGGCCCATTGCTTTTGAGCCGTATTACGTGAATGATGAATTAAAATATTCCCAGTGGTATCGACTTTTTCACTGCTTGCCGAACTCGACAAACTTCTCACTTTATCCAATAATGGAAATAAAACTTGCCACAAAACGGATTGCCATGTCGGTGGCATTAGCAGATTACCATGCGCCGAAACAGTTGAAAATAGCGTTTGTCCAGCGGATTTGCGTACAGCTGGTCGTGAATCAACACATAAATCGCCTAGACGAGCAAATAAACACATCCATAATTTGTCGAAATGTGGAATATTCAATGTGCCAGGGAAATCGGGTAATACTGTTTGATCTTCGGAAACAGTTAGCGATAGTTTATCCTGATTTTGATTGAAATAGTCGGAAATGTTCCACTGAAAAATGAAAAGAAAAAATGAAATTTTTTATTGATATTGAAATTTGAAAAATGATTGAAAAAAGAAAACTAACCATTAAACCGACAGCCGTCAAAGAAATATTCAATTCTTGCATTTGAGATCCGAATTTAGCGGCTGTATTCACACATAATGGCAAACATCGCCAAGGCATGACAGGCAAAAAATCGGTCACAACCAACTGTAAACACTGGAATGCAATTCGAATCAATGCTTCACCATGGCGATCGTTAACCGCTCCAATAATTCCCAATACCAGCGGCCAGCCATGCGTCAATGTTTCACCGGCCCCATTTAATATTTGTAAAACACATTCTAATTGTCGTTGTCGTACATCACCATGTGGTACTGACGACAATTCAGCCAACGGATTCAATAGCAAAGTTTGCAAAGACTATTTGTGAAAAGAATAAATAATTTGAACAAAAAAAATCGTTTTTAAATTATTCTGTTCCAACTGTGTTTTATATTTATACTTACCATATTATCCTTGAGTGGTGTTTCGTATTTATATTGCAGTGCAGCTTTTACGAGATACGTTACTGCTTCAACGCCCCATTCACGCATTCTAATATGTGGATGTTGGCAAACTTCCAGCAGATGATTTGTCAATGGACGCCAAAGTACTTCAATACGAGGTAGATTCACTAAACCTGTTTCCAATAGCTTTGCAACAGCAAATAATGATGGTTCCTGCATGAAAAAAAAATAAATTTAAAATTCATCCCTTTTCGCCGCAACAAACAACATTTCATTCGTTTTGTTCCCTTCCAAATAATGTCGCTATTTTCGTACCCGATTTGAATATGCCAGTTCCATTGCTTCTTGTGACAATTTGCACAGTGCATCGATTAAATGGTGTAATGCAACATCGTCCAAGTACTGACTAGACTGGAACAATTGACTCAGCATTTGTGATAGAACTGGTAAATCGGCCATAACTGATGTTGTTATTCCGGCTGTTGTATCGGTGGATAATTTTGGCACAACCTGTAAACTACCGCCAGTCGACGGTTTCAAACCCAAAATCCACACTAAATGTTGAAGAGTTGCGAGTACAATGTGCCAAGATGTACCCAAAATACATCCATGACAATGAGCCAAATGAAGCATTGCACGCATACATTGTAAATTCTTTGCTGTTAACATGACCGGACCTTGTTGAGCACCAATCGGTAGCGATGATGTTGGCAATGGCGTTCCAACCGCTACAACTTGATGACGAAAATCATTTTCACCACATGGTGATGCCATGTATTGATGATTCAAATCTTGACTCGGAGAACGTGAATGAGCTACGGATAAAAAATGGTAATGCAAATATTTATTTCATGTTCGGTATTGCATTTTTTGTAAAACATACTTATAATGCCCGAAAATTGATAGCCCATATTCAATACAGACAGTGCATAATGAGGAGGTAATGATGATCGACAAATTGCTGTTATAAATGCATCTCGCGGTGTTTGAATGTCTGCAAAACAAATAAGGTAAGCTTGGTATATAAGTAAGTTAACATCGATTTTGCGAAAATATTACCTAATGTTCCACAAAGAGCCGCATAGTTTTGCATGGCTTTTAAAACATTTTCCGTAACCGACTCATCGGTCGCAGCATCAATTAAAGGTGTCAAAGCGGCCAAAAGACCACACCAACTTGAATTAACCAACTGACCATGTAATTGCTTTTCCGCTTCGCCTACGCTATCTTTATACGGTGCGGGGTTTTCTTCACCAAGCTATAAATTTGAATGGTAAATATTTTATTTTAAAAACTAAATCCATGTTACTATGAAATTTCGATAAATACTTTCGTTGATTTGGGCCAAATTTGACTAGACAAAAATGACATAGCTTACCTTTGATGGTCCAAGAACAGCCAATGAAATTGATCGAACAATATCTAAAAGGCAAGCATATGCTACCGAAATGCCAAATCCATCGGGTATTGGAGGTGGTTCGACCTTGTCAAGCATCTCCAAGCTATTCAAAAATTACAAAAAAATAAAAACTACCCTTTTTAGCGGCGCATAAAAAACTTACAATGTAGATTTCGATTGTCCGGTTGGAAAAGTGACGACAAGCGGTAGCCACACGCTTCTGAATAAGAACCCAGCTTGTTGTGATGCGCCCGGAACCATTGGCAATGTGCTCATCATAGGTAATGTTTGAGTGGGTGTTGCAATTGCTAGAAGTATTCAAATTGTATGTTTAAAAAAAAGTGTCAAACTCAAAATGAATGATTTCATACCATTAACATTGGTGTTATGTGTTGGTGCAAATAGACTTTGAACGTATGCACCCAATGAATTGATGATGTCTTGAAAAATGTTCGTAGCATGATCTTTTAAATCGTAACATTGACAGAATGACACAAGCAATTCCGGTTGAACGGTCATTTTGTGAATGACTTCAAGTGCCAATGAGCGTTGCCACGACGGTTTATCGGGATCCAAGAATTTTACGATTAACGACAGAAATATTTCGCATTCAGTCACTAAAAGTCGATGATATTTCTGAATTAGAATTGATACGACGCGCAACAAACGCATGCTAATTGGAAAATACGGTTTGTCTAGTGCGACTGGCTGTTGTGGATTTGTCTGAACGACGGTACGATATTTAATATTGGGTGAAAAAAGTTTAATCACAAGAGCACAAACGCGCTCTTTCAACAGGAACGAAAATTCGGGATGATTAAAGAAAACCGATGGAAATGTTGTTAAAACCGTTTCAAGCAGTTCCAATCCAAATGTTCGTGTCATTTCGGTCATGCCAACAAGCCAAAATGGTTGATCAGCATTGACCAGCTGAACTAAGTCTTGAAAAAGTAAAAACGCATCGGCCCCACAAATTTTTAGACCTTTTGGCGCTTGACCCGGTGCTTGTTTTAACTCTTCAATGTTCACCTCTTGCAATGATTGTTCTGCCGATGTTGATGGATCACATTCTTGATCCTCCATAATGACACGCTCAAAAACCAATGAAACTAGCTGCCGTACCGTTGCACCGGCCGTATTTATCGTTGTCGAATCTTTTGTAAAATGCAACCGAAAGCATAGGACAAGCGCTTTGGCCAATGTTTCGCCATGCACGATGCTATTTGTTGTGAGCAACAATGTAACCGTTTGCAAGACTTTAACTTCTTCGGTGCCGTGCTCCATTAACATCCACAATGTATCGGTTATGTAACGGGCACCCTTTTGATCGACTACTTGTTGTGTGATTAATCGTTGCATCATTCCAAGGCAATACTGAAGTGGCATAAAAAAAAAACCATTATGTATGTATGATCCATTTGGGTTCATGAAATAACGATAAAAATAGCAATTTTCATATTGGAGTGATACGAACCTTGATAATTTTCACATCTTTCGATTCACAACCCTGAACTAGAGCATATAAAATTTGATTCACGACATAATAAAGTTGAGTGGATGGAGTCGATGAAGCTGCTTTCAATTTTATTATTGCTTCTTCACATGACTGCAATGGGGAAAAAGAAACGTGAATATGCACAATATGAGCAAAGAAAGAAATGCACAAGAAATTGAAAAACAACTGAGAATCGTATAAAAGTAAGAAAAGTGCCAATTCTTTTTTTTACAAAGAAATTGATATATCATCAGCATATTTTCTATCAGTACGAACCTCTTTGATTTGTGGATATTTTTTCTTTGTTTCGTTGGCCAATATACGGAAATCATTTTGCAAAATTTCCAAAAATTTCTGTACCGCTTCGTTACTTGAAGTGCCGCTTACAAACGACATGATTTCACACTTTTCTTTGTTCTTGGATCGATTTAAAGATTGTCTCACTTACTTTTACTACTTTAAAAAAAACATTGATTTATCTCCGATTTTTAGTCCTTAAAAAATCCTAATTGAATTTGGCTTTTAATTTGTTCGAAACTTGCGATGATTAAGATTGCGACGTGTCTTATTCAGATTTGATAGTCATGCAGAATCCGGAATCGTTAATGTCAATCACTAGTTGTATTTGTTGTTGTAGACAGAAAAAAATCAACTTCACCGATTCGACGAATACAAAACACTACAAATTGAACACGATAGCCGTAAATTTCACAAATTATTGTACACGTAGCGTAAAATGCATAAAAACGAACAAACAATTGAACAAATAATTGGACACACAAAAAAATACAATTATTCTGCAATTCACTCCATTATTGTCTATGCTCAGAATAGTGGATCCATATGGTTTTTGTCATCTCATTCGATTTGCACAGTTTTGCCAGTGCAAATATGGTATTGAATATTTTCACCTCGACTTTGTTGCCAATTAATAATGTTACAGTTTATGGTGTAACACACTTCACGTGAATACATTACAAAAGCACACACGAAATACTTTTTTTATTTTGTTGGTTGAACTATTAAGACGGTTTTTCCCAAGAGCACAATTACTCTAAATATTACAAGAATCAATTGAATTAACTATTATCGATTTCCAAGATAAACACCGCATTTTTTGCTTTTGTGTAACATGCGTTTTATGTTGATATCACAATTTTATTTCGTTTTTGTTGTGATTTGCTCTCTTCTACGAAAACATATTTTGTATACGCGTCCCAATAAAAAAGAAAATAATAAGAGCAAAATTGCTGTCAAAATTTACAATTACATTTGATAAACGTCAGAATGATGTGTCTTGTGCGCACTGCCCATATGACATCTGGATGTCAATGCAACAACTAAAATTGTAAACAAACCAGATTTTCTTATGTGACATTCATTTAATCCAATAGACATGTGAGAGACGATAAACAGATAGACAGAGAAAGATAATATTCGAGAAAGTAAAACGTTTTTTCACTTGAAATTTATTTCGATTTAAACATTATTCAATGAATGTGGGACAGATAAATGTGAATGTAACAAAAATAACTATATATATGGCTTCATTTCTTGGAGAAGAAGCTTAGAATTGATCCTTGTTTCTTGCCATCCTGTGGTGAGATTTTCTTCTTTGTTGTTGCTGCCGTACTTTGATTCATAGTTGGAGCAGGTTTTTTCGGTGGTGGTGCTGTCACTTCGGCCTCTTCTTCTGAACAACTAACCTCCTCCACTTCTTTAACCGTATCTGGAATGGACAAATCATGGAATGCGTTTAATTATTTCACACTTTTTCATAATCAAAAATACTTACTAACGAAACCGTCTTCATCTACGTATGTTTTTGTAATAGTTTTCTTAACTTTAGCGCGATGTTTACCTAAGAGTTGATCAGAAGAAAAGAATGGAAAAAATGGAAATTAATCAATGCGTAATGGATCGGAATGGAAAATGAATCGAAGGAATGGATCAGGAATGGTAGAGTAATGGAATAGTAATTTTTAAGTAAGTATGCCTCGACGTTTACCGCTTGAGCTTCCATTCGGCGTTCCATTGCTTTTCGTTTTTTCCGGTGATGGTGTTTTGTTTTCTTTTTCTTTTTTTACGACTAATTCCTCGTCATCGATGTCCATCGAGCGATCTTTATTGTTCGACGCTTCGTCTTCTTCGGAAGATGAATCGCAAAGTTGCATCAATCGTGAATGTTTTGATTTTTGTTCCAATTTTGGCTTCTTCTTTGTTTGTTTCTTTTCAGTCGCTTTGAAATCATCATTCGAATCTGTGGAAATGAACAAATCCTTTAATAATGTTGAACAAAGACTTTTTTTGACATTTATCAACTTACCGCTTGCATTCGAATGAGGTCTCTTCTGTGTGGCTTTCGTATCGTTTGTTGTATTCACATCAACTGGTTCATCTTTGATTTGAACTTTTTCGACTTTGACTGTTGCATCGGCAACTAATTTGTCCGCCTTACTTGCATTCGACGATGTGGGTTTCGATGCGAAAAATGAAGAGATTGATGATTTTCCTTGTTGTGCCTTCGATGGTGGTTGTTTCTTTTTTGGGCTCGATTGCTTCGGGCTAACTTTTTCCTCTTTTACTTTTGCATCTTTGGAGCTGCTTGCCGAATCAGGTTTGGCCTCTTTCGATTGTGACGCTTTCGATTGGAATGTCCCAAATGGATTGGCTTTTTTGGGTGGTATTACCTCTTTCTTTATCGATTTGTCAACAATGATTGGATTCACTTTGATATTTCGTCTAGCGCTCTTCAATTTCAAACTGACGCTGTTTGGAACGAAACAAAGAAAATCGATAATTGTACCATTCAAAAACGGGATTTCAAAAAGACAATTTAACTTACTATTTGTTCGATGCAGGTTCAGTGATATTCAAACTTTTACCATTTAGACTGCCAATTTCAATACTGTACAATATCTTGGTGAATTTTGGGCACATCTTTTCAACTTTCGATAGATTCTTTTCGGAAACGACCTATATATTCCACAAATGAACATTGAGAAAACAATTAAAATATTGGTCGAGTCTGAAATGAATAAGAATGTTGAAAAAAATGTTTGTCTCACCGTAATAATCACATTGCCATTCAAATCGACACCACGAATCAAGTATTCTTTTGCAATTTTTCTGTCACCCGAGTAGGTTTTGAGCCATTTCTCCAAAATAATCTCACCATCTTTATTTGGCACATTCCAATTATTGGAGATAGTAACAAGACTAACCTGTTGACAATACACAAAATGCATGAATATAGTACAGTAATTTCGTATCATAAGCATAAGACATGAATTTTTCCACAATAAATGTATGACATACAAACCTTTTTGTCAGTGTCGAGTATCAGATGATCGATTTCTTCTAAGCACAATTTTTCCGTTTCGGTGTCCATTCTGATGAAGATTTTGCAAAAAAAAATGTTCTAGAGAACAAACCAAAAACGAATTCAATTTATACAAAGCGTCGTGAATACATTTGACATGTTCACAATACAATATTAGCGCGAGAAGTGTCATTTTCCCGCTTGAATATTGTTTTATTGTCAATGGCTTATTTGCAGTGCCATCTACTGTAAATGTCAAAAACATATTTTCAATCAAACGTTAACCTACCATTTCATTTGAGAAAAATTATGAGAACAAAATTATCATGATTTTATTCATCGCATTAGTTTAGTTAGGCACATACAGACACAAATGAATACATTCAAAATTACATTTTTCCGTTAAAACGATGATAGAGAAATATATCCGTGAACAAAATTTTTTAGACAGCATATAACAATTTAATCAGTTAATAATCTTTTTCTTTTTTTCATCGAGGCTTCTTATCGTCGGATGTGTTCTTCACCTTTGATTGTGAGTAGGGAATTTTATGTTTACGTTTCAGGGTGGATACGGCCAGTTTTAAAACAAAGACACAGATCAATTTAATATACGAAAATGTAATTAATCATTCTCGAGTATCATATGATCGATCTCATTCAAACACATTTTTCATTCTCATTTGTCCAAAAAGCTGAAAAACGAATTTAATATTTAAATGACGTCTTAACATACTACTCGCATTCAAACGTAATTTTTTCACTTTAATTTTGTTTACAGTGAGTGGTTTGTAACGCCATCTGTCGAACATATTCTAACTGAGAATATCTATTGCATTCCATTACATTGAAATTATTTTGAAGTAAAAAAACGACTAGTCAGCATAATAATTTAAAATATGTAATTTATTCATTGAATTAATTGATATTAAAAAAAAAAACAATTGAAAATCAAATAAATTCGAATGTTTAAAAGACAGTACTTGTCTACGTGCTTTAAGTTTTGATAATAAAAACTTTATGGCTACGCGTTAGTTGTTGTTGTTAGTGATGTTTTTGGCACAGTTTCATTTAAATTCTTTCCTTTTGTCTCCTTGAGTATAAAAATACTGAATAAAATGCCATAAAAGCAAACACCAGCACATATCCACGAAACGCCATACAAATGAACCGAATGCATTAATATTGGAAATGTCTTGAGTGAAATGAATGCGAATATGCTGTTGGATAGCATGCAAAGCATTGAGCCGAATGTCCGCACCTGTGAAATTAAAAATTCATCATCAAAATTCATTTCGGTGAACGAAAGAAGTGAAATGAGCGAAGGAGTAGACGAAGAAAACACAGCGAACAATTGCAAACAAAAATTAATAAAAAAAATGTCACATTTTTCATATAATCCGTCAAAATGATTATTTTTTCTTCTGCTCCGTTTCACGTACCTCAGCCGGTAGAATTTCACACAAAACTATAAATGGCAACGGTAGAATTCCAAAGCATGAGATGAAAACGAACACCGAAAAGCTAATCAATGGAATCCAATTAAATGCACTTAAATCGCAACCATGTTCGTTCAGATATGAATAAATTCCCAACGACATAAGTCCAATGAATGCACCAGATGTTGAAAATATTAGCAACGTTTTACGGCCAATGCGATCCACTAACAGCGTTGAGCCCCACACACCGAGTATTTGAATGCCAGCTACAATAATTGATGAAACATTTGGATCCATGGTAGAGCCAGACTCTTTGAAAATATTTGCTGTATAATTTATCATGGCAAATGTGCCAGAAAACAAATTAATAGCGGTCAATGAGAAACCAATTAAAATCGCTTTAATCGCATTCCATTTAACTGTAAATGTAAATGACATAAACAAAAAAATAGATTATTTTCTATCATAGATCTGCACCAAATAAAAAATTATTATCGTTTGAACAATTTGAATAAATAGCAAAATTGTGGCAAATATTTGGAACAAGGGCACAACTTTTTACATTCGTTACAAAGTTTTTACTTACAAACGTTTTTGAATACATTTTTGCGATATCGTTCATTTTGATTCAAACGTTCATGCACTGATTGTAGAATTTCGGTAAATTCGGTATCGATTTGCGTGCAACGTGTTCGTTCTTTACAACAGCAGTCCCGGTAAAAGCTTAGTGAATATTTTGCTTTCTATAGCAATACAGTTGGCAGCGCACAGCAACAAAAATAAAATGAAAAGAAAGAGAAATTTTATATAAAAAAATGCGATTGCATAACACATTTTTTTCTCGAATGATGATATTTTACATCAAAATGTTTGCGTTCTATAAAGTATTGTGGAGTTTCCGGGAAAAAAATAAATGAAGCAAAAAACACTATCGGAAGTGGTAAAAAGATTTTTGGCACCAGATAGTATGATAAATATGTTCCAGCGATGAAACCAAATAAAATACCAATCGTTACGTTCAGCATTAACAACGAAGCCAGTCGCCCCCGAATTCTGCGTTGTTTTTTAAAATGACAAAAATCCATGACGGTTATATTTAATTAAATCACAGCGCATCACCATGACAATGTGCATGTGGTGATGTTAAACAAGTCAGATTGTACTCACCTTTGATCAGCAACCTCAGCCACAAATAATGGCAAACAAATGTACATACCACCACCTATCGCAGAGTCAGGCAAATTGATAATCGCGATAAAAGAAAATAATAAACGTATTAGTCATGACTACTTTTCTCGACTAATTAGCCATAATCATTCTCAGTAAATCACTGGCTTGACTAATTAGTTGTTATCAAAAGAACATTATTTAATCGTAAAGATTTGATGGCCTAAAGTTTGGACACTATAATACGATACTAACGTTATTTAAATAAAGTTTTAAAAAATAATAATCAAGTTTTTTTACTAAAGCCGGACTCTGACCTGTCGCACCAGCGAATATTCGTCCAATGTATAAATCCACCGCATTATGTCCGTACAATACCAGCAACCAAAACAGCTGGAAGCAATCATAAAATTATGGTAAAGATTAAAATCATGGTTATTTTGATTCGATAAATAAAATATAATGCATGTAGTATGACACTTATAAAGCGTTTCTCTTTATAAGCCCAAAAATGAGATGATATAAGAGCTTCCAAATATTATGATCATCATTTTAGTACTTAACTATGGAAGAAATTATAATTCATAATCAAAAACAATGATGATCTTAATGACGTACAATGGCACCATACCCCATTGGTCGTTAAATACACCTGACGCATTTTGAAATGTGTCGAAGAGACAAACAATCCGAATTGCTACATTTAAATCCTATTAGTTTGAAAGCTGTTAAATCGAGGGCGAAAGAATTCGGTTGAAATGACCATTTGACAAGCGATAAATTGCTTTTGTGTCTAAACTATACGTTAACTTATCCCTTCTTTTCTGTTATTTTTACGTTTTCTCCCGTGTGGACTTTATATACTACATAACTTTTCGTATGCCATTTGAATAAATGTACGAAAAAGACGTATGCTTTCCAATGTCTGTTTGGGATATGTTGGAAACAAATGTAGCGATGCAATTTCAAAAGTGTTTCGTTTCAAATATGAAACAATCAAACAGAATTCTTTTTAAAAAGCATTTGAAGGAATGGATTCAAAAAGTATTAGATAAAACGAGACTTTTTTCTAGCATTTTTTTTAGTTACTTAACACAGACTCATGTTTACTACAATATAACATCATTTTCGGCCATGTTCACTTCATACGATAAAAAAAATTATCATGACCTCCAAAAAAATGAAAAAAATTTCTCTTTAATATCCTATTTTAATTGTTATATCACAATAAAATAAAATCATCTGCATTTTCCCACGAAATTGTTTTCAATTTTGACACGAGTTCTCAATGGTATTTATTTAACATATCCGTTACGGAAAATCTCATGAATGCTCATATATATTTTTTCAGTTGCAAAACAATAACCAAAATTCAACACTATTCAATGTTTATGTAAACTTTATTATTGCCCATTTAATTTTTTTGCTGCGTTGGTCACGAGTTTTTTCTCCACACATTTTTTAATCAAATTGGTTTTTCAATGTACCACAGTGCATATTGTGGTGTAGACAATTATTGTTGGGATGCTTGAAGTGAATTTTTGGTATGTTTAATAAAGTGGAAAAAAAACCGTTCCAAAAGCCAATGTTCTGGATGCAATGCATCCGCTTATTGCCATTACTTCCACGAATGATGACTTTATCCGTATCCGTAGTGGATAAGGATATACTTTTTAGTCGCGTACATCAAATTAACCCTGGAAGATGGCGGATATGGAATCTAAATTTTTTTTTGAAGTTTTTGACATTAACTATTAAACTTTTTGAAATTGTTCTTATTCATTCCGCTGAATTGATGTTGTTTTGCAGTCCATTATTGTAAACGTTTTGGAAATTTTTTGAATATCTGGAAATTTAAATCGTTTTTGCAGAAATACCAAATATTTATCTTAGAGCTGAGACCCATTCACATATTTTCATGGATACGGATAATTATTTTATCCATGAAAGTAGAAATACTGACGAATATATTGAGACTTTTTTACGGATACCGATCCAACGGACGTGCAATTCATTCATATTCGAAAGCTGATGCACACGATTAAAATGTATGGATATCTTTATCCGTGGCGGATACGGATAACGTCATCATCCATGGGAATAATGACAGTGGGCCACGTATTTTTGGGGTGTAAAATTAATTTGTAAATGTCAAAAAACTGTTCAATTTCCTACTCATTACGCACATATTTACCGCGCAACCAAACAGATTGTATCGTTTTTTTTACGAATTTACAGCATTAATCGATTACATTTTATCAAGTACAGCTGTTTCAATGCACTCATTGTTGTTTTTATTTCGTGTGATTATGAATCACAAATTTGACAGAATAAAAAATTATAATTGTTATTTATAAAGAGACAATTACGATAGATTATTATTTTTCAATTTTCGCATTTACAAATAATAAAAAAATATTGTTGTTTTTTTGGCTTATCAATTTCATTATGACTTGAAGAGTTCATGCTGATGAAAATCTCGTTTTTTAATCAAAGCAACACAGTGCACACCAGCAACAATGCACTGAACGCGCACATGATAGCTTTATTGTGTTGAACGCATAAAAGTTTGCACATGAAACCACGTCGCTCGAGCAGAAATGATGCAATAAATTTCCATTAAAATTAATCAACCAGTTTCGTGTTAGACCGAGAAATAAAATGAAAAGAAACGAGATAGAGTGGTATGGAAATGTCGAAAATTTCTTGGTTTGTGCATAATATGCACTGCATATACACTTATTAGGTGGCCTGCAGCATTAAAAAAACACTCCGCAAACTCCTTGTGATGATTTGCATTTGGGATACATTTGTATGCGTATTTTTTCTATTCATTCTCAGAATACTCATGATTGCAACACCAAAATCCAACACAATTTGTTTATCGTATCGCCTGGGTTTGGCCAAGTGCCAAAGTAAACGAAATCAAAACTTATATTCAAGAGCAACACGACCGCATGGGAAAAAATATGTCAAGTCATACTTCGTGCGACAGAAAAAAAGTCATGCCGGCTATAGTACGAACACATTGTAGGGAATACCAAAAACAGTACCGCATATTACGATGACGATGAAATTTAATATGCTATTTTACTATCGTGTAGGGGTGCACAATTTACACACACACACAACAAACAAAAAGTAAAAATAGTGCAGACAGAAGTGTTTAGATGCAGTACACTTGCAGATATGAATCTATTTACCAGGTTTGGAAGTGCCAATATACAAAGTGTATTTTTTCGTCCGATATAATTCGATATAGTGCCAAATATACAGTTTCCTAGAATGGCACCAATTGAGAAACAGGATCCAAGCCATGACGCGGATGATAGTGACATTCGTCCAGTATCTAACGGTGAATCGTCGGATTGCAATTTCGGCAGGTTGGGACTCAGCCAACCAATTGCCATGCCATGGCACAGACTAATTATATTCGCTATTTTAAACACATGAAAAAGAGGAAAAAGAAAGCACATTGAATAAATAAACTGTTTTTTTCTTATTTTGTAATTGAATTAATTCAAATGAACACAAACAAAATATTTAGAATGTTTCCCATGACTTTTGCACTGCACAACGCAAAACGTAACAAAAATATAATTAAATGAAATCAGTTGAAAACGAAAATGTATGTAAATTGCACAAAGAAAAAAAGAGCAACATTTTCATTTTTTGCAAATGAAAGCAACTCGACTAAACGCACCAATTATAACAGCCAAGTACTGAAATCGTACGCTATGCATAATGACCGGCTCGTTTTCTTTGAACATACTGGCAACGTGTGTATTTATATTCAGAAGTTAATCAAATTATTTGCGTCCGACGAAATGTCGCTCACAATTCACTAACGAATTACAATTCACATGCAAAATAATTATATTTAGAAAATTGAATTATAAGAACGAACGCCACTGACAACAAACGACAAAAGAAACGAATATAATGACGAACGAAGCGATTTGAACGAAAAACAAAATCGATCTGATGTTGATATCAACGAATAACGAAACTGGCGACCGAACCAAACGAGAACAAAAGCGTTCAATTTTTGATAACGTCCGCGTCGTCGTTCATTCTAAAATCAACTGGCAATTAAGTATCCCGAAATGAATAAATATTTAGCAGTAGACAATATCAGAGCATAGCGGCTAGTCTTCATAATAAAACACGCTTCGATACAACGAAAAAGACCTTAATTTAACGAATCTATAATACACGCACAACAACAAACGAAACTGCTGACGTCTTCAATTTAAAAACGAAGTAATTTTGCATTTTCTTTTCTTTCTCACATTTCATTCATGATGTAAACAGAAGGCGATATTTGTTTGCACTTTTTGATGGGTGAATTAAACATCATAAAACAGATGATATTTAGCACGCGATCAAAACAAATCACAAACACTGATATCGCCGCTACGCTCACATTACAATGTTTTTGGTATGGATTATTGACAAAAATAAAGCAATAATTTCTTAAATATCCAATTCTAAAACTTAGGTCACCGCCAAAGTCGTTGTAAGTTACTTTTACAATTTCGATAAGATTTACAATGTTTGAGTAAATGATATAAAATACTGACGAATCATTTCGAAAACAATCGGCCCGAATAAGATCTCTCTCTCTCTCTCTCTCTCTCTCTCTCTCTCTCTCTCTCTCTCTCTTCCAAATTACGTGCAACTATTGTTGTACAACTTCATATTTGTCACAATTTTGTAGGCCAAATCAATGAGACAGAGATCGGTGCATCTTTACATTAGTAGAACAAGTTATTCAAGCTAAGATAAGATATATTTTTCATGTTTCAAAACAATCCAAAGCTATTTAACATTTGTTCTGCTCTGTTTCAGGTCAGAATTGCCGCCAGTCAATACCGAAATTCGGTGAATGAACCAGGGCTGATTTCATCATCTTTATATTAGACATATAACATACGTAGATCTATCGCAGTAATTGCTATTAGAATGAGCACGCGACAAATATATCAATAAATAATGTCAATAATTATGGGTATCTATGCACTTGGTAATTTAAACCAATACTGGTAGTCCCTGGAATAAATCCACTGAATGCAGTCACAATTCAGCAATCACTTACTGTTCTCGTCGAGTCAATCAACTTTGTTTCTTTCGTTTTGAAATGATTGATATGAGCATACAATAATAATTGAACTTCCGACGAAAAAAAAAACAAACAATGAGAAACTCAAATAAGATCAATACGAATCTTGTTGACCAAAAAAAGCGCAATCGCTGTTCCCCATAAGCTGAAAAATACTGCCCGTCAATAAAGTTCAACAGAAAAGAAGAAAAAAAATTGAAAGTAAAACTTTGTTTGCAACTGGAAATGGGAAAAGAACAAGTTCGATAGCACAAAATGTAGAATTTCATTCATTTTGGATGACGATTACACAAAGAAAAAAAAAATTCCAACCAATTTCATTCGCTCATAGAACTGGTATACTTTTTCTTTCTTATCCGGTAACAATGTTATGTCATTTTAATTAAGCGAAATGATGCTTGTGAACTGTATGTCCAGGCTATGTATGTGTCGGAATTTTGTCGTAAATTTTATTTCAATCAGGAAATGGAATGAGTTTGCTGAAATATTCACTGAAATATTATTCAGCCGATTTCATTTGAAAAGTTATTGAAGTAATTAAGTTATACAATACTTATTATTCTGGAATATGCATGATAGAGCGCAGATGTTTGAGATTAAGATTATTCAAACTATATAAAATTGTCTTTAAAAAAAATGCAAATTTTCATGAACGTTTCATTAAATGCTTTAGTTTTGATAATGCGATAACAATAGCATGTCCATTACTCTATTGATATTGTGATTAGTTTTAATTTATGATTTTTCATAAAAAATAACAAACTGCTTAACCTTTAATGTAAGCAATTAAAATCTTAACATTTGCAATAAGAACTTTTTTGTTTTGATTGATATTGTTACGTGCGTTCGCACTCTCGCAGCGTATCTATCGCAAGCACACTATGTTTAAGAATTTTTCAATGTGCTGTGAAATGCAAATGAAAAGCGCAATTGAGCACTTTCAAAGTGTCTGGAAGAATTTTGCACATAATAAATTTTCTGATGATTGCTTGAATTAAATTGAACATTGTTTTATACACACACACACACACAGAGAGAGAGAGAGAGAGAGAGAGAGAGAGAGAGAGAGAGAGAGAG
>NW_022198046.1:10031409-10036253 GCF_009176525.2 Contarinia nasturtii
AGAGAGAGAGAGAGAGAGAGAGAGAGAGAGAGAGAGAGAGAGAGAGCAAAAATGTTGTGGGACAGAGTGAGACATAAAAAATAGCAATGAATTCTGCGTAATATACGTGTAAAAGCAGCTTCATCAGCACCAGTCAATGTGAAAAACCAACACGAAAATTTGGAAAGAGTGTCAATATTTGTTTACGCTTGTTGTCTGTGCCAAAGCACTTTTCGCCCGAGTGTTTTATTAAGATATATTATTTTTTATTTGGGTGGTGGGGAGGTGGGGATACATTCAACACCCATAAAAGTTATATCGCTTGTAGCTATTAAATACTCTTTACCTGCATGTTATGGCATTAAGAGATGTTTAGCCGAGCACTCTGGCATCATCACGTTTGCCAATTAAACGACGTTTGATATGAAATCAAAGCACCCCAAACACAACAATGTTCACAAGAATAAATCCAAATCGAGAGAGTACGAGTGATTCAATTTCTAATCTTACCAACAAATTTTTGTCGACGAGAAAAAAAAACACTTAATATCTTTACTCTTTTCTTTTGTCACATCATTTTCGGTTTGATTTTCTAACATTTACAAAAGTGCAAACACTTAAAGGCATTTAGAAAGCTTGCAATCTCCATACAACATCAGCAGTCAACAGCAGCTACTCTCTGTCTCACTCTTGGTACACACACAAAAAACACTCAATTTGGTATATATTTCGCATTAGACAAACCCAAAATCGCTTTTAAAAAGCACACACACACACACATTTGTTAGTCTTGTTGTTGTGTGAACTGAAAATTGAAAATGTAATTTATTTATTGAATTACATACGTCGCTTTCTCTTTCTTTTTGAATTGTTTGTTAAAGGTATCATTTGGATCAACATCACCGGCACTCAGCGATCGAAGTGAATTTCCATTATTCTATCGAACTGTCGCTCCCGATTCATCGCATAATCCAGCTCGAATTGCGTTTATACGCCGGTTTGGTTGGGATACGGTTACAACATTTTCACAAAATGAAGAAATCCATTCGCTCGCTGTAAACGATTTAGTAACTGAATTGGAAAATGCCAATATCTCCTGTGCAGCTACAATTACATTTGCCGAAACCGATTTTAAGAATCAATTGAAAATGTTACGAGTAAGATCGGTCTTTTTTTAAAAATAAAAGTTTTTTTTTTATTCTTTTGTTTGTGAGCTCAGAAGCATTCTTGCATACATCTATTCAACTCAACGGGGTTTGTTTCAATCTCTCTGGTTTATCATACACACTCACTCACACATACAATCAATAAATATATTGTATATTATGTTGATGATGTATCGAAGTAGAATGGCTCAATGAATGACGTTATTATTGGTTTCGTTTACAAAATAAATAAATAATCTGTGTAATGGCAATCATCATGCTTATATATACATGAAAATAACAACAATCTATCGATTAGACACATGCATGCTCTGTCCATTACCCAGTCTCGAAGACGATTGATGCTTTTGCCATAAAAGAAAGAAAAAAATAACAATAACAGTCAATGTTTGAGATTCGAAGTTTGCTCATGTACCGACCAACCGACCAAAGTTCGTGACATTCCGAATTTCAACTTAATCTTGATCGATTGGCTTCATAGAATTTACATTTACCCCCCACAAACAATGGAAACATGATAAACTGGTTGGAAATGCAGTTTGAAAGCTCCGATAACAAATCGCTTCTTCGAACGAAAGTGTCTGCTACCATCGCTATCAATAATATACACAATACAATAAGATGCCATAGCAGTCGAATACCACAAAATCCTGAAATAACACACTCAATACGTGATTTAACATTGCAATGCATGCCGGAGAATGAGGGAAAGTGTGTGTGTATGTTCTTGTGGGTACGTATTTGAATTGAAACACGTTATGTTCGGTAATCTGTCTAGAAAACGATACAATGCCAACATTTAAATGTGAATTGTAACCAATTTCATTTGTAAATCGAAAGCAAGGATTTCACACATACACACAGACGGCAACGATTGTGAACTGATTATGGTATGGTGGTGTATGTATGCCATTGTGCCAATGCCAATGGATGTAAAGAAACAAATGTTTTGTGGAAAATCGCTTTCAAATAAATTCGAATGTAAATGATGATTGAACATAACGACTTTGATGTTTCCGCACTCTCTGGTGCGCGCCACTTCCGCTTTGAAAGTCTTTGGAAAAAGTGAAATTTTACAAACAATGCAGATGAAAACACGACGAGATTGAAACAATTGCTTGCCAAATATTTTATTTGAAAATACTTGTTCGCGCCATCTCCCCGTCCCCAAGTCGAACAAATCAAAGTGTCAGAGCATGAACAAGTGAATTTCATGAATAAGATTGATTTGAAATTCAAAATGAATATTTTTTGTTTACATCCATTTATATTCTGTTTTCTCTTTGGCCCGTTTTTTATGTGAAACGAAATCGAAATCGAAAAGGAGCTGGACACGCGCATCATCATCGGCAGCTTTTCACATCATTTGGCACCGAAAATATTTTGCGAGGTATTAATAATAATAACATAATTTATGCTTCAACTGTTTTGTGCTACACTTGGTTGGGCTACATATACAGCATTTGCACAGTTCGAGTGGTTGCCGTATTCATCTTCAATTATGTTTTCACTTCGTGTGAAGAACAATAGATGGATTTTATCTCACTGTGTGTTTTTCATTTCTTTTTTTTTCTCTTCTCCCCCATTCATTTATTTCCCATGTTTTTTTTCTTGTATATGTATCTCTCTCTCTCTTTTTGCCATCGCTATCGTTTCCATTTTCTCTCTGTCTTTCTTGCCAAAACTGCCATACAGGCTTACAAATTGGGCATGTATGGAACCGATTATGTATGGATTCTGCATGAAATTGTTGGAGAACTGTGGTGGCACAAAGCGACACATGAATGCAGCCAAAAACAATTGCAAGAGGTTTCCGAGAATTTGCTGATAGTGTCAAGTTACAATAGCATTGTCAGCAATGAAATAAGCTACAGCGGATTGGTAAGTATGTGCTTGTGTGTATGGGTCTGTGTAAAAACGATTCTCACAGCAAAAAAAATACGTTCTTTTCTGTTTAATATAATCCGTTTCAAAATCATTGCTCCATTTTCTGTTCGCTCACTTAACTTAAGTTGAAATCGCGTTTTTAACAAAAACAATTTGATGTCATCTTATTCTCTTTTTTCATCTCCCCCCGCCGCTCTCATGTTTGTCTGCCACATTTGCAATGCTCGTCCTTTTGTTTCAAAATCAAACCAACAACAAAATTACGATGGTGTGGTGTTCATTATAGAACTATTCGATGTTTATAAACGAATTGAATCGACAATTGAATGTGTCACAACCACCACCATTATCAAGATATGCAGCGCAAACGTATGACGCAGTTTGGGCGATTGCATTGTCACTTAACGGTGCCGAAGCCAAGTGGAAACAATTGAAAAGCAATTCATCTTCAACACAACTTGAACTGGACCATTTTGATTATACGCGCTACGATATGGCTTTGGAATTTTTTCATCAATTCAGTCGATTGAATTTTTTGGGAGTTTCGGTATGTATGCACAATCAACGGCGACATCGGTGCCATCAGCCACACTTCGTGGAGAATGAACAATAAATTCCAATACAAACACAAACACACACATACATAAATATATATTGAATAGAAAGTGTTGTGGTGATGCGCATAGTTGTATATTTGTGGCGTTGAGTAAATAACCATTTATATGTTTATTCTCCATGAAAATGAATGCTAAAAATAAAATTGCGATAGATTCATTTTAATTTCGAATAAATTTCAATATTGATTTTTCGTATTTCAATTCCGTGGCAAAAAAAATATATTATTATTGGACCAATAAAATATTCGATACAATGGCATTTTTTCAATTATTCAAGCTCTTTCTTTTCTTTTTTTTTTACTTTCATGTCTCTCTATCTCTCCATGGCATGGCATGGCATCACTTAACAATTTGCGATAACAACAACAACAATATGAATGAAAACATAAAGGGACCGGTGTCATTCAGTGGTGCTGATCGAATTGGTATTTCTGTGTTCAGTCAAGTGCAGAATAGTCAATTGCAGTCAGTTGCATTGTTTCATCCATCGAAGTTGCATTTGGATTTCGATTGTCTGAAATGTGTCCCTATCAAGTGGAAAAATGACGTGGTACCGACTGCAAAGCGAATCTTTAAATTGCGTGTTGCCACAATATCGCCGCTTGCATTTTTTATTGTATCAACACTTGCACTAATCGGCATCATATTGTCGATAGCATTTTTGGCATTCAATTTACATTTTCGTAAATTAAAGTGAGTTAACGTATCCGCATATATTCTACTCAATTTGCAAACATACAAATGGTTTGTCCATTTCCGTAACCATTTTCTGTATGTGTACATTTATATCTTTTAGCACATTTTCAATTCAATTTAAACGTATGCACGAATTCGTTGCTTGTTTTGCTTATGCAAAACTCCACACTTTTTCCGTGAAAATTGCATTTGTGCGATATATGTTGGTTGGTGTTGCAATTCTAATTCAGTCTCATCTTTGTTCTTGTATCTCTCTCTTTCTTTTTCTCTCTCTCTCTCTCCCTTCTTCGTTCGATCCATTTTATTTTCTCCACACAGAGCGATTAAATTATCCAGCCCAAAGCTCAGCAATATAACTGCTTTTGGCTGCATTTTGGTTTATACAGCTGTCATACTACTCGGTCTTGATCATTCCACACTTCTAGCAAACGAGAAAGCGTTTCCGGTTGTTTGTACGGTGAGTAGACTAGCATTAATTAAATTCGAATTTTTGATGGTG
>NW_022198046.1:10041253-10125161 GCF_009176525.2 Contarinia nasturtii
AAAAAGGAAATTAGATTCAATAGAGATTACCAGTGAATTTCTTGTTCAAGCTCAAACTCTGCAGCTCACCAACTAGGGACATTACATAGCCAAAAGGTGTTATAAACGATCAGGAAATAAAGTGAAACTACATTTCGTCATTAAATTTCTTGGATAAAAATAGAATCGTTGGCCAAATGCAATTACGTTTACTTCTGTAGGCTAAAAACACATCACTTCAACTATACATGTACATGCAATAGTTTGTATGGTATATGCGTTAAAACTGAAGCATATATATTGAGTTTTAGCAAACTGGCTATTAGATTTAAAATGCGATTGCATGCTTGTGTATGTGCATGTAGCTTATATTCAGTGTATAATCACTAATTGGTTTCATAAATCCATTATATGGAATCACTTGTTAAATTTGTATTTCGCTCGTGCGGATATGAAATTAAACACCATTGCAACTTCAAATACTTCTCTAGCTACCGTTTTCTCATTTTCTCTCTTTCTCGCTATGTTTTATTTTCCTTCAAATTGGTGATATGTTTCGATCCCAATTCACCGCTGGATTATAATTTCGAACGCAAAAAACCACTTTTCTACCATCATCGAACATTTTCCAATGCCAAGTAACTGTAATTAGAAATGGTTTGGTGCATATGTTGGTAAATATTACATTCGTTCAGCGTATCCCGTAGCGATGAATGATGCAGAGCAGATTTGTTGTCTGTACAGTGTACAACTGTACATAGCTTATTATTTTTCTCTCTGGACATTTTTTTTCCACTAGAGAGAAATTGATTTAATTTCGAATGGAATTATTATTTGACCAATAGTAACAACAATACTCTCACTCTTAATATCGTATAATATGGTATATTTCCATCTGTATGATTACCAATCACATTTCGAAATGTGTTTTATTGGCATTTTATTGACAAACCATCATTATATATAAATTAACAGAACAACATTCAAATATCGGATTGTGTGTGTATGTGCATGTGATGGAAATAATGATACTTAACAATTGTTAACACTTCAAAGATTATTATTTCATTTTCGAAATATTCAACACGATATATAAGTTTGATTGACAATTATGATACGAATGCATCTCAATCAATGTTTTTATGTATAGACTTTCGAAAATTGGTGTGACCAAAACAAAACTGTTTGATTGTTCAGCCACAACATTAAATTTATATATTCGAATAAACTAACAAACGCAGATCTGATATTGGTGTTGTTTATTATTGCTGTATACAATCGAAATTATGGAATAATGTTCAGTTTTTTTATGGTTAAAAACGAGTTATTTGGTCCACGTCTCTTATAGGATCGAAAAGACAATCCGTTTTGCAAGAAGACAATTGAGGTTCACAAAAACTGCGACTGACAACCGTATCAAGACAAACCACCGATACACAAAAAAATAAGATGAAAATCAGTCGACAGAATGCTATCGTAAAAGTGGTTTTCGCCGACGTATTCGGTATTTCTGAGCTGAAAGATTTTGGCTCTATTGAAACCACGACCATGATTTATTGGCCTTCTGAAATAGGATAATATCTGTGTAATTTCACGGAATTTAAGCAGCAATTTTTTTTCATCTTCATAAACCTAATCCTTTACTGGGATAACATGCCATCTCCACCCCACAACCGAAATTATCTCGTTCTCGCTTTCTGCATGTCGTGAGATGAGACGACCTCGGTGGCGGCGTCGTTCGAAGAAAAAAAACCTAATAATAAGTTTTGTGTTGTGTGCGCACGTGTTCACCGTGGTACAAATTGAAAATTTATTGAATAAATAAATTGGTAGATTTGCCAGCGGCCAACAGAAAATACCTTTTTACTGTGGTTTCATGCTTTGCTTTACTGCCGTGCTGTTCCATCACCAGTTCATTTCCAAGTTGTGTGTTTTAAAGTCTAAAGTCAGTCCATTTTCTCTGTGCATCGTTGTCTTCTTCGTCTTCATTTTCTTTCGCATGCAACAAGAATATACGGTTCAGAATCAAACGTGCTGACGTGTAAAAATTTCAAATCGGATGTGTATTCATATTGTTTCCGTTTTGTGTGGGGAAGGGGCTGTCACTGGTAATGGTGCTGCCGTTACTGTTGTCGCCCAAAATTACATTTAATTGTGTATTGCCATTGTGTATTTATCTTAAATTTACTCTTCTTGTGATCCATTTGTGTTTGTCTCTATTTTTGTTTTGTTAGCTTTGCTTAAAACTCCAAGCACCAAACTGCGAAGTGTATTTCTATGGTTTTCTTTTTTATGGCAGGCACGCGTCTACTTGTTATCGTCTGGATTTTCGTTGGCATTTGGTTCGATGTTTGCGAAAACCTATCGTGTTCATCGAATATTTACGCGCAGCGGCATCACATCGGTATGCAAGGACAAAATGCTGCAAGACGCACAATTAATTTCATTGGTCTGTGCATTGTTGCTACTTGATGGATTAGTATTAACATTGTGGGTGGTTTTTGATCCGATGGAACGGCACTTGAACAATTTAACTCTGGAATACAGTACAACCGACCGCAGTGTTGTTTATCAACCGCAGGTAAATAATAAATAAATTACAGCGATTTTCTTCTTCTTTTTTTTGATTTAGTATTCGTTTTTTTTCCCTTCGTGCATCCCTCACCCAACCTTTCCAATCCTCTCCGGCATTCACTCACCGTTATTCAACACAAACGTTCCATATTCGTTACGGAAGTAACGAAGCATTACCCATTTGAAATGAGTGTACTTTTAATTTCTCGTCTCGTCTGTCTGCTGTTCGCATTTCATTTGGTAGTTTTCAGTGTGTATTTTTTTTTGTTGTTGTTGCAATCATACAGGCTTATCATTTTGATTTTGTTCCGGTGCTGAATATAGCCAACGGCATTTTAATCTACTTTCAAGAGATTAAACGTGTTGAAGTGAAACGAAGTGTTTTCGTAGAGAAATTAAATCTACTTGAACGTTAGATAGATGAACGATTTGCTTAGCACCGAAATCACACAAATAGAAAATATACACGATTCTCTTTCTCTCCAACTCTCCAAGAGCTGTTTACACGTTTCGTTTAACTTTAATTAAATTAAATGTGTTCGCCTTTGGACACAATAACGAAGATACACAAAACATTATTCTATTGCTCTGTGTTTACTGTTTGCTCAAGCATAGCATATCCCATTGTGTGTGTGTGTGTTTCTGTGTGAGGTAGGCTCCGAAACATGTTTATGCATAATGTTTATTTATGTGTCAGCAGAAAAAAAATCGCAAGCAAAACAATTAAATATCGCGTAGTTTCTGTGTAAATATTTTAACATTTCAATAATGAATGAATTACAACATTCAAATATTGTTTTTATTTGAATAAATTTTTGATTATGATCGATTGGCTGACAGAAGTGAATAACATTGGGCCGACTCTCTCACTCTCACTCTTTCTCTTTTGCTCTCTTTCTCTCTTGGTTTGCATAAAATAGAAAAGTGAAGAAATTAAATTTGGTTATTAAATTGAATTAAATCGATTCTCCATGCCAAAAATAATACATAAATTTAACGAATGAGCGCCAGCAACAAGGGAAATTCAGCGAAATGTTCGACGCATGCTTTTTATCTTTTCAATTAAGTGAAACAGAAAATCAAACGAGCAAAAAAAACTCATTCTGAAATTCGACAGCGCTGATAGAGCGAGAGAAATTGAGAGAAGAGAGAAATGAGGCCAATTAATTATACACTGTACATATATTGATATGTATATTGCACAGCATTTATATTCGGTGGATGGTGTGCACAGTAAATTGACGATTTTTTTCTCTTCATTTTAGTTGAGGTTGATAATTTTTTTCTTTCACTGTCATCTTGATTAACCCTCTAATGCATTAATTTTTTTTCGACATGAGACTTATTTTTCTATGATTGTTTTGGTTTATAATTCCTTAAAAAAATAATCGAAATTCAAAAAATCGCATGGTTTTCTCAAAAAATGCTATTGACAAAATTCGAGAACAATCAAAACCATTGTTTAAACTGCAGTAAAACTGCTATAAACAAAGAAAATGATAATTTTTTTTGTCAAATTTCTGTTTTCGAGTACAGCCGTGTTTATAATTAAACAACCGATTTACATCCAGTTGTCAAATGACCGGAAAATGAAAGCCTGAACCCTACTGAATGTATTTTAATTCATAAATTAAATTTAGACAATAATTTATACACCATTCCTAAAGGCAGGGCTATGCACTAGAGGGTTAAATCAATGCACATCGACTTTGTGAACAAAGAACATGGAATATGACTAGTGATGGTGGTGTATATTACCATTTGTGTGCTGAAAATACTAGTACAAAGTGGAATGATGAGGGGGGAGGGGGAGAGCACTCTCTGACGGGTTATGATTTTTTTGGCCACATATATTCCCATTCTTTATTCACATACCAGTTCAAATATCCAAATTACTATACATTTGTAAACACAATCCACACAGGTTGAAGTCTGTAGATCGGCTCATACGCAAACATGGTTAGGAGCATTGTACATTTACAAAGGACTGTTATTGGTGGTGGGTGTGTATATGGCGTGGGAAACAAGACACGTCAAAATACCAGCTCTCAACGATTCACAATACATTGGCGTGTCGGTTTATAGCGTTGTAATCACTAGTGCCATTGTTGTGGTACTGGCAAATTTGATATCGGAACGCGTAACATTAGCATTTCTAACGATAACAGCATTAATATTAACATCAACAACAGCCACACTTTGTCTGCTCTTTCTTCCCAAAATGCAAGATATCTTGAGCAAAGGTAATTAATATATGTGTTTGTGAATGTTTCTGTTTCATGTGTTGGCTGCATTAAATGCGTATATAACACTTATACGCACTTAATTACAATGGCAAATTAAAATAATAATATTTAACACAGCTTGTATCGGCATTATAGTTAGGCAAAATCGGCATGGACATTAATTTTCAGGCTCATTCGTATTTTCGTCCATCAATTTTGCTGAATCGAGAAAATATTCGTAAACGCAAAGCTTTGTGAATTCGACTTGAAATTTGTGCTTGACGCTTGACCGATTACTCATAATGCGCATCATTTTAGCTAAGAACTATCAAATGATATAAGATATTCCTCATACTAAAACCCATCGGTAAGTGTTCTAATAACAACATTTCGTAAAAATTGGTGCTTGACTGCAATCGAAAATTAAACTTTGAAGCACTTAACACAAAACCCGATTTCTGGTTTAATTTTGTGAAAACCCCAATCTACACCGTTGTAATGATGGTATACATACCTGTATCGAAGATAAAGGTATACGAACACCTTCAACCTAAATGTGTTCAAAATGTCTTTTGACGCTCCATTGAACTCTTTTGTGGAATATCCAATAAATATTGTTAAGGATTTTAAGAAGCTCATCGTATAATGTCCATTCTGATGCATCAGCAATATGTGCCAGACAATTGACTTTTATCATCAAAACACATTTTAAATGCCATTGTAGTATGTTTGTGACCAATATTGGATTTTAAGACTGTTTTGTCTGGTTGCGTAAAAACGGCGCTGTTGACAACATTCTTTTAAAAATGTATTACGATTATATGTCCATCATTTTCTTTCATCATAAAATATTTATTTGTGTTATTTGTACGATTAGGTGTCATAAATGATCCCGTTATTCATAGCATGGGCTTAAAAATGGAATGCAATACACGTCGTTTTATGATCGATGACAAACGTGAGCTTCAATATCGTGTCGAAGTGCAAAATCGTGTTTATAAAAAGGAATTAGCTGCACTGGATATTGAAATTGGAAAATTGGAAAAGCTACTTGAAACACCATCGTCAACATCGTCGTCAGATCTGTCGATACCACGGCTTATTAAACATGAATTGGCTGTGGTAAATGAGGAAAATGAGAAATCATCATCAAAACAACAGCGTGCACCGAGCATTGGTGGCGGTTTGCCATTGTTGCTTTTATCAGTTCTACCGCCGGTTATTCCACGTGCATCGTGGCCATCGGCCGATATTGGTAACAATACCATGCGAAAATCGGTAACATTTTCATCGCAACCACAGCTTGAGGATGAGTCGTCTGTTGCACGTTTGCCAGCCATTGATTTATTGCATTTACGTTTAACACATCAACAAGCAACGGCCGATGCACGAAAGGGTCTTATTGATCGTATCATTGGTATGTAATGTAATATAAATTTTAATTCTCTATGTAGTGATACAGTGCACGTGTGGTTTGCATGACATTTGAGTTTTCTTGTTGACCATATGGCCAAACACACACATACATAAAATGTACGAAACATTCCCTTAGCGAAACGAAAAATTAAAAAAATATTATTATTATTAGAATGTGTGCGCCCATGGCCCCGAAAAAACAGCAAATTGAATTGTTACACAATGCATCTAGATATATTCACCAAAAAACGAATTGGCAAATGTAGTTTAGAATGTTGATTTAGTGCAACACACAACAAAATTTTTGTCCCGTAGGTTTTTTTGGTTCAAAACCACCAAGTCGCAAAGCCTCAACATCCTCAATTGCAGGCGGTTCGTCTGGCATTGCAGCTGCATTAAAAGTGCACATGGGATTATTTTCAAACATTGTACCAACGGCATCATCATGTAATGCAATCGATCGGGCTGGTGCTGCGGTGCATCCATTGCGTAAAATGTCATCATCAATTGCACGAAGTGGAAATGCCATTAATACAAGATGCTCGTCAATTACATACGATCCACCGTTTCGTGAGCGCTGCAAAAATCTACCACCACCGCCGCCATTCATCATCAGCACCGAAACCACAACCAACGATTCAACAAATACATCACGCAAAAATATTTATGTTGACACCGAACACGAGCCAAAAGTGAATTTTTATTTACCATTAGGTCGTCGTGCTTCAATTCTAAATCAACCAACGTTGAGAGATCGTGTTAAAGGTTCACCACGATTTCCACATCGAATCGCACCGACAAGCAGTTTAAACGCACTTGTTGAAAACACCGAATCAGCAGGTAAAAATAAAACAAAAACACACACAAAAACCAACGATGTTAAACGACACACTCAATCATTTGTGTAATTTTCTTGTATATATACTTTTTTCCGATAATGATTGTGTAGTAAAATGCTTTTCATTGCTTACCATACCAATTTTCTTCTTCTCTATCTCTCCCTCTTTCATATTGGGCTATCGTCATCGATGTTTCTGGTTCCCTCTCGTCCAACAGGTGCTAGTAGCAAATCAAAATGGAAATCAATGGAGGATTCAACAATGTTTGCCGCAAGTTCGACATCGTTTAATACGAGCAACTGTTAAAATATGTGCATCATAAAACTTTCGACTGCATTTGGCAGTGAACGAACATTTTTTCCACTCTACACATTACTGTGCACTTCTCGAAGCATTTATCGCCAGGCGAAAACCAATGGAATTCATGGTACAGCAAAAACTTCGACGATGAACGAAAAAAAATTGTTGTTGTTAGAAGTAAAAAAAAAAAAACTTTTTTTTGCAAATGAAACCGATAGAATGAGCGAGAAAATGAAGCTGAAATCCAAACAGCAACAAGCAATCTAAACACATATACCAATGGAATGTGAATGGCAGTCACAGTTGCACAGCCACAAAATTAACCAATAACAATTCTTGGAACATAACATTTTGTTTTGAAATCATATTATGATTTTACAAAAGTCATCACCACCATCACCACACCGAATGCCTACTGTTTCTTCTACGTCGTCAATTCAAAATTCAACAAATGGAACAGTAGGCACAATCAAACTCATACGCAGCATCAACACAACTAATTAAACGCTATGCATGTATGAATGTATGCATGGAGCTGTAATTGAATATGTGCAAATTAGTTGGAATTAGAAGCACGGATTTGAAACGAGAATCGTTATGAGGACGAAGGCAAAACGTATTTACACAAATTGTTCTATAACCCCCGGTTTCATGCTTTCTCTCTCCTTCCGTTCATCATCATTATCATCATCATCGTCGTCAATAGGTTAACTATTTTCCAAATAGAGCAATTGAAAATGTGAAAGTTTTTAAGCAAAGAGCAATCTAGAATTATTATTATTGTTACGAAAGTTAAATGACAATTACATTCATACACACTCCAATAGGAATCGAATAATTATTGAAAATTATTCAAAAAAAAAAACTTTTTTCTGTGCGCAATTGATTACGAATCTAATTAGATGATAAGTCCAGAACCATTGTGCGCAACCAATTTTAAAATCAATTTGTAACATTTATGCAAAAAAAAATTGGAAACAACCATACTAACACTTAACAAACACATTCCATATATTTCAAAAACCGCACAACCCAATGCAATTTAGCGCACATTGCATTCCATGCATAACAGCACAAGATAAGGGTAATTCAGTATACAAGAATTTTGTGTAGCATACCTACTAATTATTGATTCAATTGAACGAATTTAGAACAGATTTTTTAATTTTGGACATGTAAAATCGATTTTGTCATTTATATCGAACGGTTTTAAAACCATTTTTTTTGCCATTTCGGTTGTTGCAAAATAACAAATCACGAGAAAACATCGTAACTTAAAAAAAGTAACAATTTTCTTCTCTTGATATATGAGGTAAGTAAATATATTTATTTTCTCTTGTAAATGTATCAAAAAGATGCTGTGCAGTTAATATACCACATGAAGTGATGTGACGGCGAAACAAATAATGGTTGCATAAAAAATATGACATGAAAACATCATACTTTTCGTGAATAATCCTCTCTTGTTCCGTTTCTCTCGCGTCTGAGACATGTGTACGTGTTCCACATTCCCGAAGCACTAAATTCCCATTGAAGCTTTCCACCAAAAATCTATAAAATATTCAAACATCATAAATAGCTCTCATTCACAAAACACGATGGATAATCGTACGGGGCGGAACGAAAATCGAGAAGAAGAAAGCAAAATAAGAGGAATGGAAAATTAAAAAGAAAAGAAAAAATACTTGTAATCATAAAGAGAAAACTATAGTGTGCGTGTATTGAACCTTTAACATAGTAATTCCAAAAAAAAAAAATGTGTATATGACGGAAAAAAAACTTCTATTTATTGTATTTAGCGGGATCAAATAAATGAACGTAAGAGAAGACAATTTCTTCAGAAATTACTATAAATAAAGACATCAAACTTGTGCAAAATGAGAAAGTTTCTTCCTCTTTTATTCTGTTTGACTTTTAAACTTCTTGCTCTTTTTCAGCGTTTGGCAGCGTATGTGTATTTACTGATATATTGATGTCGATTAATTTTGAAATATGTCACCGACAACACAGCAGTCAAAACCAAATACGCACGCGAGTAAACCCATAATATGTCACATTTTATTTACTATTGACAAATGATTTAAACCGCGAAACTGAATTATTTGCGATTCAATTAGTTATGAATACCATTTATGCACAAATATATGTACATATGAGTGTGTGTGTGTGTATTGTGTATGCATAGCTGATTTAAAACCACAAAAACCGGATTGTAAACAAAGCCTGCATTGCACAAATGCCATCGCATCGATGCCACCGAAATCTGGCGAAAAGTCAAACGAATTAAAAATGAGGAGAGGAAAAAAGCTCAACAAGCTAAGCTTTTTTCCCCTATATCCTAGTCTTTTTGCACTTAAATGGATGGGATGCTGTATCAGCGTGCTTATGTTATGTTTAACCATAGTAAAGTTTTACCAACCGTTTTTCCATCATTTCGATGGAGGTTGGATGTATCTGTAACACACATGATTTAAGCGTAGCATTTGCCACAATATTTAACTCTAAATTTATGGATGATAGGAACAACAGAGGCTGAAGTATGGCATGGTGCATTACTTTCGACATAAAGTGAAAAAACAAAACAATTCGCATGCTGTTACTGTCGAAAAAGACTATCCAAGCATATGTGAGAGTGAAAAAAGGAAACGAAAAACGGAAGAACTTAGTTGAAAAAGTTCAATTTTCTTTTGTTCTATAAAACTTTCCCCATATCTTTTCCATGTGCACAAAATGAATGACATTTCATTTTCATAAAATGCATGGATCAGCATACGCGGCATATATGCACACACCCACCCACACACGATCTCGGTTAAGTAGATACCGAGAGAATGCCCGAGCTCGATCCACAGTCGACTCTGTTTCACATGCGAACATGAAAACATATTAATAATAATCTCACTTAAGGCGTTTATAGGGAGCTTCGATGAGTTTTTGAAAACATAAACCTATTAATGTTTACCGCTTAAGCACACACATACACACAAATCGATTTTCACATTTATAAATTGCCGTGTCTATTGCCGGTATGTCAACGGCATGGAGCGAAAAACGAAGAAATAAAAAAATACAGCGAGAGAAAATGCCTGAACTAATGACACCACCGTGTGAACTGATATTGAGATTTTTGGAGTCTCTCTCACTCATTCACACGGTACCTACAACAATATTTGTACCAAACAATAGAATACGATTGAAATAACCTACGGAGATAGATTCGAAAAGCATACACATCACTATTACCATACACCAACAGCCAAACATTTTTCCCGAACTGTTTTGGCTTCTCCGAGTTTACTACCTCAACTCGGTGAGACAACAATGATATTAAAACACATTTTGATCGACATTGTGTCGACTACATTTTCGGTATATATTTCGGGCACTGTTGTTGATTCCCTCTCGCTCTCTCTCTATTTTTTATTGTTGAACACAGCGTACACAGATTGTTTTGTACGAGTCGTGGAACGTTTTTGCGTTTAGTCTCCCTACTGTTGTTATACGCGTTATCTCTGTGTGGATAGGTTTTGTGTGTTCTGGGCAATAAAAACCTTAATTGAAGGTGTTTAGATTTACATTTAGATGTGTTTTCCGATGCGTTTTAGCTTCATGATTCTGTGAGCAGCGTCAAAGTGACATTTTTGCCATTTTCGAATTTGCTCTTCACATCACCATTCGCTGCAAAATACAGCTTGAGCTAGTGGAGTGAGACTTCAATAACAACGACGACGATATGGGCATATCTATGCTATGGTATAATGTGGCAGAGATCTGTGTGCCTGAGCGAACGCGAGGGTCTGTGCTACAAAGCTGATCCAACAACAGTTTGAAGTGGAAGAAAGTGAGTACTTAAGCATCGTACACCGCTAATATTAATTCAAATCGAATAAAACGCTATAATTTGAAACACACTCACTTTTAGCTCTCACATAACACACACACATATAGTTATATATGTATTGCCGCCTGAGAATTGGATTCAATCCAATGGATTGGCAGAAGTAAAACACTTTCAGACGCACATACCAAATCCCTTTTGACCCGCCCGAACAGTAATCATTGTATGTCATAATATTTGACATTCGGTGCGAAGAAACATTTGGTTGGAAGGCAAATCAATGTGGTAAAACATTAAAAAGCGGGAACGAAAACGAAATACAGAGAGAAAGAGCATCCGAGACAGAATGCGAATAAAATGCGATGTCAAAAAAGATAAAAGGGATAGAACGAGAGACACAAGTTTTGGATGAAAAGATAAAAGATATTGACTGGTTCGCATCAATGGTTGACTGTTGTTGTTTTGCGTGTATATGTGTGGTTGTATTCATGTATTGTCGCTTGTTCGAGCTTGTTGTTCGAGCGTACATGTGAACTTAAATGTTATGTCTGATGCGTTCTCTTTGTCTTTTTTTTCATTCTCTCGTTCTAATTCAGCCCCGATAGCGGTTTATACATTTGGGCTCGTTGATTGTTTGATTGAAGTGATGAGCATAAAAGAGAGAAAATGAAAGAAAAAAAAACTGGACAATAAAGCATTAAAAAACAACAAGCTTATTTCTGTCATTTCAGCTATATTTCAATGTCAGCACACGATGTGCCACCACTCCATTTCGAGTGGTTGTTTCGCTGTAAATTTTTACAAAAGTACTCTATTAATGTCCTTCTCGTCATAGAGAAAATGCTTAAGACGAGAGTGAATGAGCAAGCAAGCAAACGAACGAGCTAGAACGATATCCATTGGATTTTTTGTTTCAATTTCCTTTCTGCCGCGCTTAGTCGAGTCGGCCAAGCAAGCATCAAGCAATGAAGCACACAGATGGAACTTAATTGAATGTAAGACAGCACGTAAGAGTGAGTGAGTGAATGAGTGAATAAATGACAAGCAAAGAACCATCGTGTTCCATCATGTTCCTCAGATGTTTCTTCAATTTTTAATTTTTATTTTATGCAATTTTTCTTCCATTTTCATCACATTGTATTTTCCTTGAACTTAATTTGTTTTCAAAAAGAGCAAAAAAGCGTGCACCCTCGTTCGAATGCGAGTCCGAGTCCGAGAAATGCTATAATGTTTGAATAGAGAGAGAGAGAGAGAGAGAGAGATAGAGAGAGAGAGAGAGAGAGAGAGAGAGAGATAGAGAGAGAGAGAGAGAGAGCGAAGCACAGACATAGAGAGAAGATACACCCATTTGCCATCACTACCACACTATATTCACCCCATTCTCACGAGCCACAACAATAGAGAGATTGAGGAAGCGAATGGCAAATGCGCACAGAATTTTCACAATTTATTGGCAAATCTTTGGGTGAAGAGCAACCGTAATATTTTATCATAATTACATTTGTTATTGTTTGCCTTGACGAATTCATTGGATTTAATGCTTCTTTTACTTGGCTGCGCGCACTTCATCGTTCGTCGTATCCTTCTACATTGGCTATTTTTGTTGTTTTTCGTTCATTGATTTTGTTCAGCTAGCATAACGCTGTATGTTGACTTTTTTCACTCTCCTTCTCTCTTGCTGCATTGTTTTGTTTTCAACATTTCTCTTTGATATTTATGTGCAGAATTGGTTGACGACGATGTCAACGACAATGTTCATCACACAATGAAACAATATCGTTATAGTATACTAAAAATAGTTTGCAATTGTTTTTGGGCCCGAAGAAATCAAAGAAAAATAATCGAAAAGAGATGAAAATGATGATGATGACATCGAAATCAGAACGATGTCGATGAAAACGGCGACAACGACAAAGACTAAACAAACGAACTCATTTTAATATCCGTGGCAGTTTCCTATAGCATTGAATCTAATTATATCAGTTTCCGTTATTCGTGATCGTATGTATGCTTTTTGCTTCTCGCTTCTTCGCTTGTTTACTTCTAACTCACACTCTTTTCCATCTCTCCGTGTATGTATGTTATTGAAAACATTGAACACACGACATAAACGGCCACATCTCATTCCATTCGAATAACAAAACAAACACGTTCATTTCATGCTATAAGCAGTTTTTATGCGGTAAATATGGAAGCACGAGCGAAAAAAGAAAGTTCAACTCTCTTTGGTATTCATTTGGGTAATGTTGCTGTGTTTATATTTTGACGAAAAAATTCAGGCTTCTGTGGTTACCGCTACCGCACTAAATGATCTCAAATTTTCTTCAATTCATATGCTGGTTGACATCAACGGTTCGGCCACCATCACCATCATCGCACGCACCAAAAATAAAACCCATATTCGTTCACAAATATCACACACACGCACATACTCATATTTAACTTGATATTTTCTTTCGTGTTTTTGGTTTTGTTTCGTTATATGCATTACAACGGTTCCACATAATAAGGGGATAAATGTGATATTGTTATGTTTCTCGGTTGTAACAATTTTTGATGAGCCTTGCCACTGTCAAACATTCGACAAAAATATGATGAGGTGCCCACAAGTCCGAATCCAAAGCAGCAATCACTCGGTCGTTTGATATTCTACATATCGGATCGAATCGCTTGCCTGCTCACAGAACAGGGAAGAACGAAACGAAAAAAAATGCCGCCATATTTCTGACACTGTGTATCGAGTGCATGGCAAAAGTTATGAAAAATCTCCGAATTTGTACAACAATAGCAGCAGAAAAAATATCATTATCACCGCATTTATTACATTTATGTGGCAAATCTCGAAATTGTAAATTTTGATTTAATTTGTCATAATATTTATTTTTCCCATTGGATTATAATCGTCAATGCGCATATGTATTACATAATTGAGTTAACCCGAACGAAGACAAAAAAAAAACGGTCGTCTACAGATCCCAAATTGCACCGCACCATCAACCAGTGTCGTTCGAACATACAACAACACACATTCAACTTTATGGTGTTTTTGTTTTGTGCGCCTCGTTTTGTTCGATGCTGCCACTGGAGTTAGCTCTTGGTCGCTATGCCATCATCATCTTATACACCGAATTTTTGTCGGGCCGTTTTCTCTCATAATCTCATATATTACACATTTATTCATGTCGTAGAAGGGGAGAGAGAGTGTGTAGCTGAAGTTGAATCCCATTTGGGCGGCTTATTTCGATCACGCTCTCGAAAATGAAGTAAATTCAAAGCCAAAACTTTTTCGTCCAATGGAAAATACGTTTTTGAAAAGAGTTAAAAAAAGAGCGTTTCATATTTTGCACCGTTTTTCACGAAAAACTTTTAGTAAATAATTTTCCGGGCGTAAAATTTCACATTAAAGCTTATCGTTTCTCAATTTTTAATACAGCTTTCGGTGAATTACCACTTGAAATTTATCATAATTTTCTACCGGAAATCGAATGCATGGAATTTAGGAAAATTCCAACAGAGAGTTGAATTAGGTTTAAGATTAAAGAGATTTTGTGAAAATAGTCACCCTAAGCGAATATATATGCCATATATCATACACGCACGTACGATACAAATCATCTCTATGGGACAACGATACACAGCAAGAGTGACAGAACAAAATCGAGAAAAAGCCACACACACACACACACCGCTCCAAATGAAATTGAAAACACACGAATGAAAAAAACGGGGAATCATGTACAAACGAGAAAAACTTGCCATTGTGTACTGTAAATAATCGATTGCCATAATACATCTGTGTGACTTTTATGACATTTCGACTTTTCTAAGTGTATGATTTGGATTTTCGTTTTAGTCGGAGGGCATTTTTTTCTCTCTATCTTTCGTTCCATTGACACTTTTTTTTATGCCAATGTGAATGTGTGTTGTTTTTTGCGTAGTGCGTGTTGCGTCGTTGTTCTATATTATATTTATGCTTGGGCTTTTTGGATGATTGAAGATGAACAATTGTGTATTATATATTATGGTCATTTTGGGCGGTTGTTTTTGTTGTTCTGTGTTCTGATTTCGAATATTCGATTCGCTTTTTGTCACCATCTCATTTTAATTCAGTTTTGTTTCGTATGTATGTTTCTAAGGACCATATTCTCGATTCCAATCTACTAATATATAGAGACCTCTTGCACAGCATTATCAAATGGACACACGAACTTCGAAATATTATTGGACATTAGTATTCGTTATAGTAACTCATCTCAATAACATTATGTTCTCTTTTTTTTCTCTTTCTCATGTTCCCCAATGGTCACCATTCTGAATTTACTTATCGAAGGAAAAAATACATCGGCACTGAAAATGTGCAAAGAAAATTATTTAGACAGAATGTACGATGAAGATAGAGAGAGAAAGAAGGAAAAAGCAAGGGAAGATTATAACTAAAAATGAAGAAAAACCAATTCTATCTCTTTCTCTCGGTAAAAACGTAAAATGCGCCGAACATCATTCGGTTTTTCCCATAAGAATAGACCGTTGTTTGTGTAGGATGATTTTCGACGACTACAAAACGAAAATAAAATCTGCAATTGAGCGCACGCTTCCCATCGAACGTCTTCTACTTCTTATTCTTTGTGTTTTTCATCATCATTTCGTTTGCCATAAAGAAATGAATAGTGACTAAAAATGGAGCAGAAGTAGAGAATGAGTGACACACACACACACACACACACAGAGAGAGAGAGAGAGAGAGAGAGAGAGAGAGAGAGAAAGAGAGAGAGAAAGAGAGAGAGAGAGAGAATTGCGATGTCAACTGGATTTCGGTTTTAGGGGGGGCCCACATGTGTGAACGACTGCTGTTCAGATGATGATTTTGTTTCGCATAATATGCGAATGTGTTATTCGATGAGATTTGGCATTCAGCAATTCAACACATGAAAATGAAAAGTTGTTTGCCATTTCGCGAACGCTATATTTTGAAGTTTTTTTTCGGCCCTACTGCTGCTCTTCATTTTGCATATGTGTTTCTATGATAGACGCAGAAAATCGTTTTTATGCCCATCCATTCAATATCAACACGAAAACTACTAGATCTTTATGCAAAAACATCTATCTCTCGTACGTTCGACATTTATATATACATAGAAAATAGTATAGTAGAGTAGAAACGCTGCAAAAGCAGTATTTATATAAATTCGATGTATGGAGGCCGTATGAATGGAACGATCGTGGTAAAAAGGAAGCAAACATGAATCGAAATGAAATGAAATCGGAATAACTGTAAGCTTAGTGCTTTATGCGTATTAATCTAATGTTCACATGTTTGTATGCGTTGCAGAAATCCATATTATTGCTTTTAATACATGTTCAACTCTACAAGAATAAGAAGAAAAAAAATAGCAGCAAGCAGGAAAAAAAATCATTCATCCATCCGCACAAGCTTGCGAACAAAAAATATAGAACGCTTTGGAACTGTGCAAGGCCGACTGCGGAATAGAGATCAAGTAAGAGCGAATATAAAAGTCCCTTACCATAAGTAAAAGAACGAGAAATAGTTACATAAAGAATGGAAAAAATCGCCATGGGAAAGTAATGACGCTTAATATTGGTGTGGTGTGATCCAAGCGAGAGTTGAAGCGAAAGACGCGCTCAATCGACTCCTTCACAGTCTCCGTGTGTACCAATTCTCTGTTTCTCTGCCTTTTATCGGTCCAACATAGAGATGGAACAAAGATTGAAAGCTCGAGAAATAGAATGAAATTGCTCAAACAGAAAAATAATAAATCTTTAACCCTGAACGATTTTCCTTACATTCGGATAAATTTCCAGTCGACTGAGTTTTGTGTGAAGATTTTGTGCGAATTTTCGTTTTATCGCTTATTGCTCTGTGTGCGCTATTGATGCCATCGATACTGACATTGATGTCGTTGGTGATATTGTGTGTATAGCCGCCTTTGTAGTTCGTTCTCTCTCTCTTTCTCTGCTCGGCTCTGCTCTAGTTTACTTTTGCATTAGAGTATTTTTCACAGCTTTCACGTAACTGCAAACTCATTCCATCCACGCATGAAACTAACAAATCGTAATCGACACTATATTTCTCTATTCTCTCTTTCGTTCTTTTTTCACTCTTTCACACACCAACATAAAATCGTTCTCTTTGTCTCTCTCAAATACAATGCACATCATCAACAGAAGCGTTTGGTATTGGCCTCATTGTATACATTAATGTCGTTCGTGTTTTCGTGCATGCAAGATTTCCACATGTGTTTACATTACTTACCATTATCCCGATCGAAATCGAAGACCATGGACTCACTTGGACAGTACATTGGCCATTTTGCTATGCCATACACATAGCAGTGCGCAAAGTGCCGTCTCAACTAAAGTGTTGCAATTATTATTGTTATTATTAGTATTGCTACTGTTCTTTATGCTGTTGTTGTTGTTGTTGCTGTTGTTTCTGTTGTTGAATGCTATCCATTCTTTGGAGCTCTTTAAATTATTTTCGATCTCGGTCCGTTATTCGTATCATCAACTGGATGCGTCAACAACATTACAATGTGAAGAAAATTGTACGAGCTAGAGAAAAGGGTAGAACAAGAGAAAGAATGGAAAAAAAAGAGTCAAAGTTTTTGTGTTGTCGATAATGAAATCACAACGAATTCAATATATTACACCACAATTCCTTCGAATAACGACGCACACAGAATACAAACAACAATTTTCTATTTAGTATTGAAAACATACACAATCCAATTGCGTTACTCATTCCTCTCATTCATTCATTCATCCGCCTCCGCTTCAAGCCATCTCTTGCATTTCCACCATGGACCCGCTTCTGTCGAAAAGCTCAAGTCGGAAAAATGTTCTCTCGAACAAAAATAACGAAGAAGAAAAAACGACCGTACGACATACACGTTCGACAACGACACACCAAACTTTTATTTTTGTTAGTACGTTGTTTCAATGTTTGGTTGCGCCCTTTTGTTTCTCTATCTTCGATGTCATTATATAGTGCCATGCCATTTCCCTTTCTCTCTCTCTCCCTCCCACTCTCTCACTCTTGGTTCGGTAAAAGAATTTTTTATGCTGTTCGATGTTGTTTCATTGCGATTGAAAATCCGTCTGAAGAACAAATGCACAAACTTTGTTGAATTTTATTTTGTTTTTAGAAGGAATGGTCGCTCGTGTATTTGTGTATAAACCGTTGGAGCCATTGGAGATGCACAGAAGCGAGTAATAAGAGTGTGAATTGACTAAAAGTGGTAGTTGGCCGGTTTGCTTGTTCAAACGCTGACAATGACACTATCGCCATGCTAAAGGAACCGAAAAAGTAGTCGTTCTTTATCTATTTATCTCTCTCTCTCTTTTCTCACAATCCATATAGATTTTGGTACTTCTCTGTGTGCTGGTTGCTGCAGATTGAAAGAGAGTATAAAACCAATATTGTTCGAATGTGTCGAATTCCGCAAAATGCCAAGAACAACACACTTACTAAATCAGGCCATAGGAAAATGTATAATGAAGCAACTGAAATGGAAATAAACCCAATGTTATTGAGTAGTTTTGGTTAATATTTATAGCAGATAAAGCAGAATGTTAGTGCGATACATATAAAACACATGGCCAACAACGAAATAGGATTCAAAAAGGCTTTTGGGTTTGTTTGCTATCGCATTGGTTGATTTTGTTCTTCGTTCTTCCATTCGCCGCTACTTCTTCTATCTATTTCATTTTTCCGTTGGCTTTTTGTTTTTGCCTTTCCATCAAAGCGAAAGTCGAAGAAAGAGAGAGAGGGGGGCGAGGCTGTGGTGCGTATGCGACCATACCACTTTCTATATGGCCAAGAAGAATGGCATTACACATCGGTATGCTAATGTCTTGCGACTTTTAGTGTATTCTTCATTGAATGAGATAAATGGTCAACACTTCACTGTGCATACATGTGATACACATGGAAAATCGTCCATTTTAAATTATTCGCACATCACGAACGATTTTTCGGCCCATTGTTTTGTTTTGCGTTCGGTTTCAGTTTGGAGATATTAAGAGATTTTCTTGTTCAGTACATTTGATTTTCGTTGTGCTTGTATCTATGCGGTAGCACCAGTGTAACGGTTAGTGACTCTTCCGTGAAAGTGATTTGTTTGAAATTTAATGGTGCGATTTATCAATTGGCGAAAATGAAGATTGGAATAAGACGAAAGTAAACAAATCCATACCACAAAATGTATTTATTTATATAATACGTATTGTATAATTCTCTGCAGCTCGAAAAGCAATTCAATTCGTCGATTTTGTTCATTAGACACATCAGCCGATGAACGAGGAAATTTACGCCCTAAAACGAAAAATAAACAAACAGATGCGCCTTCAGTCATCGTATTATTCGAAGAAATAAGCAACTGATCCGTTGAAAATATCTTCTTTTCATTCTATCGCGACTCTTTGCCCACCACAGTCTCTCATCTGTCGTCGACATTCCGTTTATTCCTTCCGTTTGTGATACAAAACTCGAAACGAAAGCATCGAAATAACGATAATAAGTAATGCGAAATAGCCACTTACTGATAACAGCTAACACAACAACACTATTATACTGCGATACTTCTGCTGGCAAACCTATTCAGTTGACGTTGTCGCTGCTGCTACTGCTGATGAGGTTGATGCTATGGAAAAAAATATCAAAACAGTTCGGCCCGAAAATATAAAATATTGAAACAAATCTAGGTGAATAACACGAAGACGATGAAACTGCATGCGCACACGCTCACGCTCACGCTCGCTTAACAAAAAACCAATTCGGACTTGAAGCAAACGACAAAATCGGAAGAAATAAAATAAATGGAGATAAAAACCATTTGATTATCTGATTCAAGACTCAATATTAGTCGACGTTTTTATGTACTTACACTTGTACAGTTTTCTTTTTCTCCCTTTTCGCTTGTCTATCTCTACTTCTATCTCTTTCACTGTGTCCCGGTCTACAATTCCAAAATGAAATGAAGATGGAGAAGTGTGTCTCGTTTCGGCCCCTCGCCGTATGCTTTAAGCACATCGTAAACTTTGTAGCAGCATACCAATGAATGGCACGGCACGGTGAACAAAGCAAAGCGACAGAAAGATAATTTTACCCCGAATAGTGTCAACAGACCAACTCTCTAGCTTTTTCTCTATGCGCTTCTCTTCTGTCTCTGCATCCTTCTGGCTTTTTCTTCTTCTTCCTTTTTCTGTCTTTCGCATGAACGCATACACATATACACATCGATTTGAGTAAATGTGAGCACAAATAGCGCCTTTGTCTTCTCAAAACAAATCCAATTAATCTTTCGTTTCGAATGCCGTGTCGCTTATGTTCTTTTTGCTCTATTGTTTTTGTTGTTCGTCTTTTTGTCATTGCTCATTCGTTCATTTGCTTGATTTTGCTGTATGAAACCAATCGTTTCACTCGTTTTCTATTTTTCATGGTGTAGTAGACACAATTGTTCATCTGTGTCCCATCGATGCCGATTTTGGTATGTTGTACACAGATTTTCTCTCTTCTGAAGACAAAAATGCGTATGAGATAGTGATAAATAGAGAAGGAGAGAGAGAGAGATTGAGGGTGAGGAGAATTTCTTGCTGAAACATTTGCGATGTGTATAAATGTTATTTGCAATCGGAAGCGTTTGTAAATTTATCGAAGCGAACGATGCGAATTAAATCAATAAATCTCTTTTCTTCATATTACAATCATAGTTTTCATTTTCACGCTTCATTTACACTGTTGACATTTCTTGCTTTGCACAGTCCACAGCACCACCACCACCACCACCAGCGGAATTCTTCCATTTAGTTGTGATAATAAGTTTGTGTGCGCGCACGCTGGTGTAACCTTGTTGCCTCATTGCTTCGGAAATGAGGCTGCTCTTTCGACACTATTGCTATACACAAATAATAATATTAATGGGAATGCGCGCACAAAGTCACCATCCTCCCTTGCTATTTTTTTTCTACCACATCTTCTATTTCTTCGTTCACTGTGTCGTTCAATCCGATATCCGGATTACCATTTGCGCTCAGGCAAAAAAGAAAATTAATTGAATTTACTTTATTAATTGAATCGAAGAATTTTAATTTGTTCGCTTTTGTTCGCATTGGTGTCCCAATTTTGCTGTTCGGCTTGCTTCTGTATTGTTTTGTTTTTTTTTTATATAGAGTGTACGATTCCAGTACAAGTGTATTACCAAAAGTTTGTCGGGCTTGAAGTGCAAAAGCAATTTATCGTTTATACTAACGCGGGCGGCCGGCATCCACTCGAAATGTATAAGTAGAAAAAGAAAATTCCTACAACGTTAGAGGTTTTTTTTGCGCTGCACCGTTTAATGCCGTTTTATTTTTATTTCATTTATTAGACAGTGGATTTTATCATATTTTTTTGCATTTACACTTTTACATCCGTTGCTATTTCATGGTTCGTTTTAATGAAATAAACTTATAATTCATATACTGTATGGATAATTGAATTACATAAAGTACTTAACTTGTTATGGGTAATTTTCTTATTTTTTTTTCTCTTTCCTGCTGCATGCTCTCTGTGTCCCTCTCACTTTATCTGTTTTCATTTGATGAGTTTCCCGACGAAACATGGATATCAGCAAACTGCGAGAATGAAGCAGAGAGAGAGAGAGAAGGGAAAGAGAAAAATAATCAGTGGGGATAGAATGAGAGAGAATAAAGGTGAAAATGAGTGCGACGACGAGTTTGAATGTTTAGTGAATGTGCGGATACGAAGTGAAAAATGAAAAACAACAAAAACAGCGGTAGCAAAATAAAGGTGAAACACAGGTTCTTATTTAACAAAATGTTGTACAAAACTTTATTAATATATGCTCACACACTCTTTCTCTCTAGCTCCTGCTTTTTCACTCTCGTAGATACATCAACAATGGGAGCGAAAGAGAGACAATACAATGAATGTAGCAGACACGTCAATGTTTGTAGTTTTATGTTTTGCCATAGTTTCGTGCCATATACACATTTCGAACGGTGTGCTCGCATTTACAATATCATGATTGCTTGCAAAATATCATAACTTATCGATAAAGCTCTTTTTCGGACTTTGCATTACGTTAATGAAGTGTCAGTTAGTATACAATACAGAATTACACATGGAAAAACATTCACCATACCTTTGCATCGAGTGTAACGAGGTTTGGGAATAATGGAAAATGTTCCAAAACCATGCAAACTGTCTTCCATCCATACTTTTCCATTCACACTTTTACTTGCAGGAACATTTGCCGCCAGCGATAAACAAAATGTTTTTAATGCTATTAGCACAAACATTTAATAGAAAATTGTGAAAATATTCATTATAATTATTGAATGTTGTTTCCACAGCTTATCAAACTATTTCAATATTACAAACCAAAATTAATCTTCTTGTTAATGAAATTTAATCATTTAAAAGCTGTTTTCTGTCCGACGTTCAAAAAAAAAGTGTGAAATGAAATCAATAATATGTAATTTATTCGTTTAACATAAAATCTATAAATGAATAACGAATAAATGTGAATCAATTGATTTGGTTCGTGTTTAAACAACACAGAAAAAAAGGGGAGCACAAACATGAGTGATGTAAAGAAGTTTGCCACTATCAATCACCCAGTGAAGTGAACAGCATTCATTGAATGTATAGACTATGTTAAGCGCCGATAAACTGATAAAAAGCGTGTGTGTGTGTGTGTCGGATCGAAGAGACTGTGAGTGTATGCCAAGCGATTGTGTACAATAATTGCACTCAATTCATCTGCAATCAACATGATTTTCTGCTGTTATTGAGTCGGAGGGAGTCACATACACCGAGTAAAACATGACAAGCAGAATAATCGATGGAAATGCACCAGTCGCACCCACTCACATACTCATAAACAAAAACAACATGAGCATCTATCAGTGTTTGTATGGTGTATGTAAATTATTCGTATCAATAACAATGCACGATCAAGTAACATATATTATATGCCGAAATCTAATACTCTCCGAAATTGAATCTCTCTCTCTCTCTCCCTCTCTCTCTCTCTCTCTCTCTCTCTCTCTCTCTCTGTCAGCTTGAGAAATTACAGAAACAAAAACCTGTTCCAATCACAATTTGCAATATTAACCGACCATAAAAAAGAATTGAGAGCGATCTGAACGTGTTGAATACAATTTTATGAGTAGTGAGTACTTAGTATAATTGTTTAATTTAATTCATTAGCATAATATTGTTATATCACAGATTCAATATGCTTAATACAACATGATTCTATGATTAAATTTAATTTCGTATCCGGTGGTAAAAATTTACGTTGCCAAAAAGAATGTTTAATTGAATAAATAAACAAACAAACATTTATTTATTAATGCAATTTAAATGAAAACGAAAGCGAACAAATGACAGAAATGGAGCAAGAGAAAGAGAAAATATGTTTTATTTGAATGTTTTTATGTGAAATTAACGAGTTTGATGTCACTTTGACATAGGTTTTGCCCGGAAAATGTTTTTCTCCAACATATTTAAGTTGATATAACATGAGTATTTTAATTATTAGCAGTTTATTCTAATGAATTCACCCCACAAAAATGACTGAATTATCAAATACAAATGCTTAAAATTGCTGAACAAACAGTTCAACAGTTCATACACAAGAGTATTCCAATTTTCATTCCAAGCAAAACTTGTGTGCTTGAGCATAATTCTGTGAGCTTTAATACATTCAAAATAGATAAACAAACACACTGACCAGTCGACGTGTCCATTTGAACTATTCAGATAATATTATTCATTCCATTCATCAATATACATTCAAGAACTATTTATTATACAGTGACGCAAAGCAACATAACCAATTTAACATTTTAGTCTTTGACGTCAAAGGGAGACCATACAATTTCAAGACTTCACAATTCATAAGATGCAAATAATACATATTTTACTTTGGGCGAAACATTTTCGAAATATTGTAATCATGTTTGTATTGCACAAATTCATAAGTCCATCTCTTTCGTTTTCAACACATTTTCAGCTTTGTATGCAGAAAATTCATGAGCAAATGGGAATGGAGTTGGTATTTTGTAATAGACAAGTTTATAAATGAAATTCGGTACATCTTTGAAGTGTTCGGTTCCTCAGTACAAATATTCTTCGTCGGACAAATGGTCGATGTGTAAAATTCATGATTTTATATGGAAGAGGTACACGTGTGAAATATTATGAATTCAAGGGAGAAAGAGTAAGCCATATAGAAAATGAAGAAAATTAGAGTAGCTTTTAAAGCTGCCAAAATATTGCAATTCATTGCCGCTTAAATCGTACTTTTCTCTCCATCTCTCACTCTATCGTTTAGAGATTTTCGGACGATTTTTTTTTCTGCCACCAATTTGGGCGGCCTGTGCAATAGCTAATAAATCATCAAGCCCGAAGATTTTCGGTTTCAGCGAATAAATAAATCCGTATAAACAACGGCAAAAACCAAGTAGCCAAATATATTACACCATCGCACGCACACGAGAAATGGAGAGAGAGAGAGAGAGATGAGAATGAGTGTGAGAAAAAAATGGTCAGCCTAGCCAAATCCATCGGACCGGGCCGTTCCCAATTTTTCGACAAAGGGATTTAGCCCGTTCGCAAATCGATTCAGGGTGTATTACTCACCAGTCGCAAAATGATTATTACGGACCGAATCTAAAAAACAGACATCATCATCATCAACACAACACAAAAGAACCGTGCCCGTTAAGCGCGCGACCGACCACTATAACGAAAAATGAGTTTTTCTGTTGGCTTTGTAAATAAGCGGGCTCACATCGCACTGCGACGATGAAAATATTCGACTATGGCGTTGTTCGGAGTGTATATTTATTGCAATTTATGAATAACCGTTTGCCCGCTACACACCCCAAAAATAGTGCACATATCACGTGTATTATATTTTAACAAATGTTTTTGCAGACATAAAAATTGCTTCTGAGAAGAGAAAACCGATAATAATACCAAGGAGAACAAACAAACATATCCACAAATAGATCCCATATCGAAATGAATCGAATGAACAAAGCAAACGTACATAAAAAATAACAACAACAACAGCATAATATCGCAAAACAAAATATAAAGTGGTGCGAAGAGTGAAAAGAAAATGGGCGTGCGTGTGATAATGGAAATACGGTTCGAGTCAAATAAAGGCTCACACAAGAAAAAAAAACAAATTGCTTGCACATAAAAACCGACGAAAACCATCGAAAAAAACAGCGACAAGCAAGCCGAAATTGGCGGCAACGAAACAAAAAAAACATAAGAGAGCCATACCCGAGTCGAAATTTAGTCACAACTCAAAAAAAAGAATGAATTCAAAATATACTTACAAAAACCGTTCAGCTTGAAACCATACGCCGAGCAATGAGCGCAATAAATATTTTAAGTTACAAAAAAATATGTATGCGAATGAGATGGTAAAGTGAATGAAGAGAGCGAGCGAAGAAATAAAAAACAATGAAAAAAATAGTAAAAATGCGCGACTCTGTCACGCAGAAAATGAACCTAAATTTTTTATTTGTAAACATTGATTTTGTGGAAGACAAACACTCGCACATTTACACAGTGCAGAATAACAACAACAGATGAGTGCGATATAGATTCCAAACGGCAGTATCGCAGTTCGTACAGCAAACGAAAGACAAGCACACTTCTAAATTGCTCGTCTCTTCCTTCTGGAGTGTGAGTGAGGTGATGAGAAGTTGGAAATAAAGGGAATAAAACGCATATGAATGAGAACGCAAACGTACGAGGAAATAAAAATTTAAATTGTATTATACTCTTCTGATTGTAATTCAGTGCGATGAATTTGAAATAGAGAGAAAAAGAGAACGATCATGCGAATATGTATGTTGCTTGCAGAATGTGTGACACCGATACTGAATGTTGTTGCTGAATGCCTTTTGCTTCTGGTGCTGCAATGTTGTTGCTATTTCAGCAACCGTGTGCTCGTGCGTGTGTATCGATATTTTGGCAGGGGGGCTTTTGTACACGACACTGATGTTTACATTCGTATCGAGAATTTAATAAAAATACATACTGCGTACAAACGGTACATACCTGATGACATATTTTGCGGTGTACGTTGCCTTTTCTCGGGTCTGCGTGTGCTGTTTATGATGGGATTTGCGGTTTATATTTGGGCCGCATACACAAGATGTGATGATGACGTTTAGGTCACCGCCATTTCGATATATATTAAAAAATTGCTACCATTAAAAGCATTTGACTTTTGCTTGTTTGTTGTGTATTCAAATAAAATACCACTCAAATACACAATGCTCTACTACTACTACTACTACTATTTTCTCCATCTCTCTCTCTCTCTCTGATGTGCGCTTTGTGCGAATGTGTCTGCGTGGTTTTGTGCTCTCTTTTATGTGTGTGACCTTTGTTATATTCGGTATGCATTTAAACTTTTCTTTTCGGCAAGTTGATGTGGTGTTGCCTCGAAGGCAACTTCATCTCTCACTGTGTGTATCGTTGATTGTTATTTTGTATATTTGTTGCTCTCTGTGCTATTCTGCTATTTTGTTGGCTTTTTTATGCGATCCGTGTTTGCGCGCGCTACGGTTACAATAACATTTTTATGACCGAAGCTTAGAAAACTATATCCATGGCATTATTTTTTTTCGGTAATATTCCTTTTTTTCTCTTTGCCATTCTCTCTATCTCCGGCACTCTTGCCATCCTACAAATGGTGGTGTTTGGAATGGGTGGCTGTATATTTGTACCCATTGTCTTTTTGCCGCATTTTCATTTTCATATATTGATAGCGTGTGCTCGCACCACCATCAAAAGAGTGAGAGAGCGCCATTCTTCGTTCATTCGAAAACATTAAATCGGGCGTAGCTATAGAGTCGAACCGATACGAATCGAACGAGGAAATGAAAAACAGAAAAAGGGAAAATAAACGAATAAAAATAAAATAACCATCGACGAAGATATTTATTGGAATCCTAAGGGTGTAAGGTTTAAACATAACATTGTCATCTTTATTTCTTTTTCGCTTATAGATAAAAGCAATTCAGCCGCCAACAACTGGTGAACATGGGCAAAGTATGCATCAAGTTATTCGCGCTAACAGACAGCATAAGCGCGTCGTAAGCAATGTTGTGTTATAAACTGTATGAGTTCGATACAAAAGAAAGAAGAAGACTCGGCAAAATATTGAGCCTGGCAAAATAAAAAAACGCACACACATAATGTGAGGCGAACGAAGAAAGCAAAAGAATGCTGTGAATCTTTCGCTAAAATCAGCCAGAGTTAACTGCGTGTTTTAAGTTCAATAGCAGTAACAGCAGTAAGTGAAATGAAAGATATATTTGTGTGGGACTGTAAAAATGAAAAGTGAATGAACGAGCTACGGGTAAGAAAGAGAAAAAAATCGATTGAACGGTGCTCAACTCTGGATTCTACGCGTCGCCTGATCGCAATACAAAAATGGCAAATAATACGTGATGTGAAAACAGTTTCATAAAATTTATACTTTACTTGCACTTGGATGATGCTAAAATGACGACGAAAGACGGCAGCAATATAGCAGTGAAGACGGCGGTGGCAACGGTGACGGCGACAAAAACGATGGGTTTGGCGGTTACGGGCTTCGACTTTGTACGATTCCAAAATGTGTGTGTATGTTATTTGAGCTGATGCTAAAAACGGGAATCAAGCACTCAACTCGAGATTTATCCGTACGAAAGAAAGACGATATAGCGTGATGATGGCAAAACAAGAAGAAAACATAAGCTACATTCCATGCTAGGCACTTAGTGTCTCACAAACCAATACACATGCTCACGAACATAATATTGAGGTGTTTTTGGCATTTTCTCTATTTTATTTTCTTTTGGTATGGTTCTGTTTCGTTCTCCCTCCTCTCCCCTTCTCTTCTTCTTTACCCTTTGCTCCTTTATGCGACGTCTCACACTATGCGTATCTAACTGTATAATAATGCTCATGGCAATTGATCTATACATTGGTGTATATATATTATCATTAGCCGAAGCATCTTCTAAGGACACGCACAGTTAAGCTCAATAGAATTGAGAGAGCACAGTGTTACATTGATTTCGATTTAAGTGCAAACGAAAAAGACAGAAAACAGTGTATATTGGGAGTGTCATATTCATTTTCCAAACAAAAATTGAAAGAAAATTTTTTACGACTCTCTACTGTGCAGTAGTGCTGTGTGATGCTCCAGTGTATTACCGACGCGTTTATACTGTTTTTATTCTTTCTTCTTCTTCTTATTCTACATATTTCCTTTTTTATATTTACTCCGCACATTCATGGCTGCTGATTTCGATTTGGCACCAGAAAATCGCATCCGTGTATATATTTTTACGATATAAAAATGACTTTTCGATGTGTGTATACGATTGAATTGATGGCAATGGGGGAAAAAAAAGCTTTTTTCAGATCAACAGCAAATGTCGTTTCGATGATTGTTGGTGTTGTTGCTGATTTTATTGTCCTTATTTCCATCAGCGTCAACACTATCGAGCACATATAACGATGGCTATGAGAGTGTGTGTGTGTGTTTTTACGGATCGGTAATAGATTTATGTCGTTCTATTTTCATTTTTTGCCATTTGCTTGCATGCCGAATGTCATAGTCAGAGCTATAGCCGGCGCGTTCAATATTCGGCGATAGCGACCGTACCATGTTCATCTTTTATAGATGTGTGTTTGTGTGTGTGCGCGAAGTGTGTCATTTCCATTTTCAGATGGGTGAAAAACACTCGAATTACGTGCTTATGCCAGCACTAAAAACTTTATCGTATTATATATTAGTTAATCACAAGGTGTAAAATTAGATAAATTCAAGGAACGTTGAATTCAAGTCATGGTATCGAGAGTGGGGCTACCAAAGCAAAGCGAGCCACCCATCCAGCTAGAAAAGCTTCACGAAAACGCGCCAACGAAAAATGACACCAATTTAACATCTTGACTATGATTTCTTTTATGCTCATCCCCCCAAATGGATGACGACGGAGAGAAAAGAAAAATTTCCGTTTATAGAAAATTTATAGCGAGAAAAGAAAGTAAACTGGAAATTTTGCCTAACTAAAAATCCCATCACCATTCCCGAAATGTAATGGCCATAAAATCATTTCTCGGAAGTACTTCGGTCCGAAAGAGTGTTCCGTTGAGATTTCAAAAAAGAAGAAGAAGAAGTTGATGATGAAAAAAAAAATGAACGAAACGGAAAGCACTCAGGGTGTTTGTTTTCCACACATACAAACACAAACACAAATAACAATCATTGTTGTCTCAGGTGTTATTACTATTGCGATTTGGTATATGCGAGTAAATTGGGAGGAAAATGGGTGACGGAAGCCTCAAATCCGTGATGCTTTGAGCTATTTGTGTGTGTATGTGATTATATGAACCCATGAACGATGAAACGATGCAATGAGTAAATGTGAGTACAGCGTCAATGGTTAGCGACTGAGATTGATTGAAGTGAAGTGTCGATCTAATATGTTTTTGTCTTGACATCGTCACCTTTACCATATTTTGAATTAATTTACTTTAAAATTAATTGTTTAATAAATTTGCGCGAATGTTTAGCAAATGGCATAGAAAAGGTCCTTCTCACAATACATATGTAAATGAGCGTGAGTGTGTGTGTGTGGGTATGTGTGATAGAATAGAAGAAGAAATGCTTGACAGTTTAAATTATGCAAATATTTGAGCCATAAAATGCTCTATGAACATCGCGCCAAAAAATAACAACTCATAGTAAACATTTGCCTCTCGACGACATAAGCACGCTCGATTCGTTTCGAATGGTCAAATTTAATTTTGGTTGATGAAGAACCGCGCGCACGACACGCGACAATGTGGTTGTATTACGTACATTGCGCCCCCAAGTGAAGTGTACGTGTCGTTTTGCATGTTTTGCTTGTAAAACTCAATTGCGTTTACTTTGATTCGATCGTGTTTGGGTGAACGAGGGTGGGCATCTTAACATTTCAAATCAGACATAGTCAAGTGGAGTACAAGTCATCTTGCCGTCGTAGTCGCGCACTCAAAAAAAAATTAGTGAGCCAACGAGTGAGTGAGATTGTGTCGTATTGTGTGTGAGTGTGTGCTAAGGCGAAGCAAATCTTAAATTTTCATTACCGGTTTTTGAGGCATTGTAATTATTTCTCTTTCTTTTCATCCATTATTCTGTCGATGCCGTCTTCTTGTCGTGTTTTGTACTCTCGACCCGAATTCGCAGCAAAGCGTGCTCTCAAGCTCGTTCCCACCACCCTGCTCTGGTGATCTTAACCATCTGTAATTTTATTTGCCATTTACGCCCCGCACATTGTGTGTGTATTGGAGCTTTTTTCTTTAATTTTCATTTTAAGAGAGGCAACTCGGCGTTAAATATGTAAATTTTATGCACGCGTATTTTCGTATATAAATCGCGTTTATTTTGCGGTAAATTCCATTTACAATGAAATCGAAAAGAGGATAGATAGATAGCGCAAGCGAGAGAGGGAGATAAAGAAAAGAAAAATGAGAAAGCATCGCAAAATCATCGGTTGACGGTTTTTGTTGAATAAAAAGTAAATCGACAAAACCAGAAATTCAAAAGCTTTTAATTTTCCAGACACTTGGTATGATGCGTGAGCTATGTTCGAACTTCGAATGCTATGTGGAAAAAAGAGTCAAAGTATGTGCGAGTGAGAAAGGTTACGCACGCAAAAAGATGAGCCTGTGTCGTCGGTTTTATTCTTGTAAATATTTTCTTTTGTTTTTGTCGTTTTTTATTAGAACTGTTGGTTTAGCTCTCTGTACCATGCCAAATACATGTTACATGATAAGCTTAAACGTGCCCTTTCTCTTTTCCACTCATTTGTTTTACATCTCCATCTCCTCTTTTTTACACTTGATTCTTATGCACTCAAAAAAGACGAAGAAAGGCTACCCACAATGACGACAAAAACGACGTTGAAAAACGCAAAGACCTATTAAAAACAATGCTCGCACAAAAATTTAATTAGTATGAACCTTTACTTAGCATATTGTGCGCGAAATTGTGTTTGGGTGTTACGTCCATACACACACAGAGAGATTACGTCCATACAGCAATTCCAACTTTCGTATCGTGCGTTCCATTCGCAAACTTTTACCAAATAATATAACAAGATGAAATACACACGAACGTAACCATGACGCGTACGATAGCAAAAGAAAAAAAAATGTAAAGAGCTACTTTTGCAACGAGCGATAGGAAGAAAAGACATCTCGCCAAATCTACTCTGATATAGTAGTGTGCCAAGAACTGCCAACCAAACACTGCGAACTGAAACGACCGAGCATTGAAAACTGTGCCTTGTATTTCGAGAAAATATACACACCGAGGGTGATCTCTCGTTTTGCATGCCACACACTGTAAAAAGCAGAGAAGACAAATAATCGCAATTAACATATTTTAAAAAAGATTAATCTGTATAAGTGTCGGGGTAGAAAGAGAGAATGGAATTTTAAAAGCATGAGAATACCAGATAAAACATCAAAATACGGGAACGAAGAAAAAGAGAGAGATACGTAGGTTGCTCCATAATTTTTTTTAAAATGGTACTTATAGTGTTGCCCGATGTAAACCATTGTCATATTCGTAAAGTTTGATGTTTTGGTATGTATTCGTGCCCTGAACCTTTTGTCGTACGAACGCTATTTGTATTGTTTACAGTGATTGGTAAACTGCGACTCAACAAAAAAATGAATTTTACACGTGAAGATTTTCGTAAAATGATTTACTACGATTTTCGAAGTAAATTATCTCAACAACAGTGTTTCGATCGACTTCATTTGGCCTTTGGCAATGAAGCACCAACCCTTCAGACAATTTATAACTGGTACCGAGAATTCCGTTGCGGTCGTAGTTCGCTCAAAGACGAGTTTCATACAGGTCGTCCAAAATCGGCTGTTGTGCCACAAAACATCGATGCTGTCAGAAAACTGATTATGGAAGATCGTCATGTAACATATCACGAGATTGAGGCATCTTTGGGCATTTCATCCCACAGCATACATACAATTTTGCATGAACATTTAGCCGTAAAAAAGATTTGCTCTCGTTGGATCCCACATAAATTGACCGATGAACAAAAAATGGCTCGTGTGAGTTGGTGTAAAGAAATGCTCAAGAAATTCAATCGTGGTGCTTCAAAAGACGTTAATAAAATCGTCACTGGTGACGAATCGTGGATATATGCCTATGAGCCCGAAACGAAACAGCAGTCGACTGTATGGGTCTTCCAAAATGAAGATAACCCAACGAAAGTTGTTCGAGCAAGAAGCACTTCGAAGCGAATGGTCGCCTGTTTTTTCGGGAGAAGTGGTCATGTGGCAACCGTTCCACTAGAGGATCGTAAGACCGTCAATTCTGATTGGTATACCACCATTTGTTTGCCCGAAGTGTTTGGTGAAATAAGAAAAAACAACCACCGTCGCAAAATAATTCTTCATCACGATAATGCGAGCTCTCACACATCTTTTCAAACTACTCGATTTTTGACCGGTCAAAACATCGAACTGATGGGTCATCCACCGTACAGTCCTGACCTGGCACCCAATGACTTTTTTTTGTTCCCAAGCGTGAAGAAAAAACTACGTGGTCAACGATTTTCGACACCAGAAGAAGCAGTTGAAGCGTTCAAAACACACGTTTTGGAGATATCAGTTTCGGAGTGGCACGAATGCTATGACAAATGGTTTCATCGAATGCAAAAGTGTATCGATCATCTCGGGGAATATTTTGAAAAACAATAAAACCATTTTCGACAAAAAACAACTGTGTTATATATGTTTTTAAAAAAAATTATGGAGCAACCCTCGTACACTAGAACGAAAAAAAAAAACGGTAAAACGATGAAAATCTCATGCATAAATATCTTCACCTGACGGTACGTAAGTCAAAGCATAAGAAATATATATGTATAAAATCACAAGAGAACGACAAGAGATAGAGAAATTGTACGACACAATGTTTTTGTTGCAAAGATTTCGTTTTTACTCATAAATACAAGTATCATCGAATCAGATAGAATTGGAATGGTCTCTCGACACAGAGAAAATCAGCACGAATCAAGTGATCTACATTGAATTGAGAAGAGGTAGAGAGAGAGAGAGTGAACATTGAACAATTTTGAAATTTCCCGGATTCCTTGGGTGTGGTGTGTGATGTGACGCAGTCATAAACTGTGTATGAATTTGTAGCAGTCGCCGATGTTGACGTTGTTGTTGTTTGTTACTGTCGAAATGTTGATTCGCGTCTCATAGATGCGAAAGAGATGCAGATAATCAAGTGTACTTTATTTAAACAGATGCTTTTTTCGTCTTTGTGAAATGGTAAATAACATAACATTTATAAAATAAATTACAGTAAATACACCTGGTAAACGGGCGCGCGCGAGACACACACTTTGCTGTACTTTTACTATGCATATCTCATGGTTTTCGCAGTCTTTTGACGGCAAATCTTGTACTTTTTTTTTTTTTTTTCTCTCGTTCGTCTTGTTTTATTTTTGGCATTTAAGTTTCGTTTTATATCATTTGTATTCAATGTACTCACACAAATCTTTCATGTCTCGGTGTCTGAGAACAATTTGAAGAGGGCATATACGTATCTATCTTACTTGCAAGTATGCGACCGAGCGCTCGCACGCGCTCATCATCATCGTTTTTTTCTCTTCCTCTCTGTGCGAAACGAAAGGTACATTTAAAATACAATCCAATTTCATACGTTAGCATTTATTTTATCAGCTATAATGTGTGTGTGTGCTGGTTTTGTTTTTAGTCTTGCAGCATCAACTGTAGTGATGTTGCTGGAAGCCATTCACAATTTCGTTTCATTTATTCGTTTGCTTGCTTGACTCACTTGCTCACTTTTTCTTTCGCTCTCTTTCTAACTTTCTCTCTCTCGATTTTTTCGTTGGTTCGTTTGCTCGTTGTATTTCACTTTTTTTCATTTGTTTTTATGACTAATGCAAATATGAAAGCGCCAGAAAAATACCAGAGAACGCGAAAATGCGATGAAAGCACCCGAATCAACGGAACAAATCAAACCAGTGGCGCTTGTCAGTTGAATTGAATACAATATCGTTCCCATTGGAGTTCCAATATCAACGCATTTCATACGCATTGTAGTACACCGGTGCCAAGAAAATGGCGTAGAAAAAGCAAAACAGAAGAAAAAAAAGAGCAATAGAAAAACCGAACATACGAACCGAAAACCAAATAGCTCAATTGTTTTCTTAATATTGAATTATGGTAATACGTAAATTCGTAAATGCCGAAGCATCGAGTGGAATGGTTGGAAATACAATTCTCGTGTAATTCAGTCGAATATATTTGGTAATAGAGCAACGACGACGACGAAGACGATGATGGTGCGAACCAAATTTACAAATCGTATTTCCTTCGATAACTGTGACTCTCTCTATATTGTGGATGAGTGAATTTCAGCACATGAATTAAAGGGAGCGACAGAGACAAAGAATGAGGGTGAGACAGAGCCAGCCAATGCATACCCCTCATGTTATAGCTTCAACAAATAGAGAAAATAAACTGAACGGAAAGAAAATCGAATATCTTGACGAGCCAAACCTAATTTATAAAAACATGTTTGTGGTCTTTCGCAATTTTCCGGAATGATTTATCATTTTCCGTATATATGTATGTTTGTTTGAAAGTGTATTTTTGCTCGCGCATTCTGCTACTGTGTTGTGTTGCTGCAGCTGTAGCTATTTGCTCTTTTATGCGCTGCCATTGCCATTATGGTTCGACATTGCCCAAGTGTTTAGTATGGGTTTTTACGGTTGTGTATTACATATTAAGGTGGTTCTTTTTACTTCGTTGATTCGTTGGCGGTGTTGTGTATTTCTATTTTACTTTTTTTATTCTTTGTATTTCGATGTGCCTTTTTTGCAGATCTTTTAGTTGTTGTTCTTTTATGATGATGATGATTTTCCTCATTTCGTTGTTGGCCGCGCCAAACGGGTGTCTGCTATGAATTTGCACAAATAGATTTTTCACTCGTAATTTTTGTTTCAATTTTGGTTTGACTTGACTGTTTGAATGTTGCAGAACACCGATTGCCACACATATGCCCTGTTAGCGTACATACACAACTACACCACCTTCTCACTCACTAACTCACACTCTATTGCCCATTCTGCTGCCCGGCCCCACTGCTGTGCACAAATGCGAAATGCGAATGAGTTTTCTGCGAAAATGTTCTTTTTTTATATTCTTTCTCACTCTTTCTCTCATTTCTGTTTTGAACTATTTATGTGCGCGCTCTGTAATCGCTTTCGTTATTCCATTTGGTTTTATGTGCTGTTGGTTTGAGTTTCTAACTGTCTCAAGAAAAAAAAAGCAGATTTGACTCTGCTTTTTTTGTTGTGTATTGTGTGTCTTTTTTTATTCTACCTCCATTCACTATATATTGATATATGAGGCTTCCGTGTTTTTTTTTCCTTTGCTTCTTTTATTATTCATTCGTCTTTCAATTTCAAAATCTACCTGTAAACGTTGATGCTAACAAACCATCCTGAACGTTTTCTGCAGAGAACAGCTCGCAAATAACAAACAAACACATCTATACATACATTCACTTTGCATCATATCCGCACTGAAGAGAGTACAAAAAAGTGAACTAAATAACATGAGAAACAATCATCTGTTCTTTCACTTTTCGTTGATTCGTCAGCAACAAAAGCACATAAAATAATAACAATCATAGTAATGCTGATGCTGTTATTATGCTATCTCTTGAAATTTGAAAAGGGAAAGAAAAACTGAGCAAACAACATGCATCCACTAGGACCATAATTTGCCTTATGTTGATGTGGTTTTCAGTAAAATTTTCATCGCATTTCATCTCCATTCAGTTCTAGTTCCTTTAGTTAAGGCCGATATAACTTGACAATCATTTTAACCATACAATGTTGCTCTGTTTGTAACATGCGGTAAAATGAACATACATATGTATATGGATTATTAACCTCATGTTGCGTGTGAATGAAATTGAAATTAGAAAATTCGTTTGGTTTGGATTGGTCTTTTTGGTTCAGAGCAGCACCAGCACCATCATCAACCTTTATATTGTTTCTTTTCTTTGTGTGTCTATACATATCTATTCTGTCATATCTTCAATGTATATTATGCTTTTGTGTTTTCAATGGGCTCTGATCACTCGACTGAAAAGAAAATCACTTTTTACAATGAAAATGGAATGCATTCGAACATTGAATCCATGTCCAAATACAAAGTAAATTGTAAAACCATACAAAATATGTTGTGGTAGATCCAGTATTTGGTCATCAATACACTTCGGAAAAAAAACACGACACGACATGACAAGATACAACCCACACTCATTCATTTGGAGCACTCGGTTCTATGTATGTTATAGCAGCCAAGATTGTTAAAATCAATTGTTTGTTATACGGTATTCGCGCACATCAATTTCATTCGTCTCTCTCTCTCTTTATCTCATTCCATCTCTTTTTCTTACACATAAAAAGCGATGCACATAAGATTTTCTACAACGACTTCAGCGCGTCCATCATTTGGCGCAATAAATGTTTTGTTCATGCTTTCAATTGTGCTACACATTATATCCCCCATTCGAGTGTTGTACATGAGAATGACGAAGAAGACGACGAAAGCAACTGGTCGAAAAAGTATTTTGTGTCAGAATAAGAAACAATACTGCTCGCATTACACTATATTTATTTATTTGAAGGGTGATGTAATATGATGTGATGTAGCACAGCTCAGCAGTCAGCATGCATGGATGGCATTCACCTCATGAATTTCGTTTTTCCCATTTCCGAGAACCATGCACATTTGGTTTCGTGTTATTCAATGATCGCGCGTACTGGACCTTTGGGGTGATTTTTCCATTGTTTTTCTGTAATTTTTCTGATTATCAAATAAAAAAATTTTTCTCTTAAAATTTATCACAAATGAAATGACGTGACACTGTTGCTAACGAAGAAATTCAATATAAAGCAAGACATTGTCATTTATGCAGTGAAAAATAAAACATTTGAAAACATAAGTATATAACGAATTTAACGATACATGATCACAGTAGCTAGAATTTTTAAGCTGAAATCGTTATATTTCTTCGTTTTGCGTCATGAAAATTGAAAATCCATGTGTATTCATTGGAAAATTATTTTCTCAAAATTTCATTTAATTGCATAAATGAATGTGTTTCTTACAATTAACATTTCCACAAATTGTGACGTCAATACAGTTGATTTTATTAATAGAAGGTTATATTTGCAAGCGGTTCGCTACTTCAAATTTTATTAAATCCAATTAAATTCGTTGTCTGAATTCCGAGATTAATTGCTTCTCTGAAATTCATAAATTTATGATATTTCTGAGAAGCCACCAAATTTTCCTCTAATTTCCTTATTTATAAATTCATAAGCTCCAAATTTGGATACCTATAATCCAATTTCTTTGAATGTGAAGAATATTTGTTCGAGTATTTGATGAATCTACCTCTGTCTGTAGTAAAATTCCAATCATTTTCGACAGAACATCTGAAAAATGTAATTTTGTTTCAACGATTTCAATCGAAATATAAAGGTTTGAACATCATAAAAAGCTCACCCGTTCTATTAAAAAACATGAATGCGTATACCCAGTAAAATTGTATATTTCGGTACAGATGTCGGTCGATAGATTTTGTTTAACGTTTTGATGCTCACATATTTTCCATTCAAGAAAAAAATCTTTAATTTCTTTCGCAATGTTTTAAAACATCCAAAATTGTGAAAAACATAAATACTTGCTTGCATTTTTACTTTTTGCTCATCACTTTCTTTTGCAATTACTGTCAACAACTATTTTTGAGTGATTTTCTCGCATTATACCCGCTTGAATTTCGGGCGCTCTTTATCGATGTTATTCCGCAGCATGGCATACACAGGAATGTATGTTTGCAATGAGTCTGTATAGTCGGTTTTTACTGACACTTCGGTGTCGGTATGGCTTCTGAATGTTTTCTCTGTTCCATAATACTGAAGAGCATTTTCACAAAATGCACAACATAACATTTTTCCAATACAAAATTGTATGGCCATTTTATTATCAAAAAAGGAATTTAAAAACTTGTACAGATAAGTAATGTACAAACTCTACTGATTTCTAGACAATTTGATGTGTTGGTAACCAAAGAAACTGGCTCTTAACTACTTCACAACGAGTTGCACACAAAAATAAATGTTTATTTCAAGAAATAAACTTATTTAAAGTAATACTAAAATTTGCGTGTGAGCCATTTTGTAATGCTGCAAACATGTAATTCTGCCAACATTCACTGAGTTTCGTTCCTTTTTTGCGTTTGTTTGATCATCATTACGTTTTTACTACGGAAATAAAGTTGGATCACGCATCAATTGTTCACTGTCTTGTATGAACTCTCATTCCCATACGTAATATGTGATTAAAAACTTTCCGCAATATTGAATATTGTAATAAAAAAAATGGCTTATTCTACAGCAAAAAAATCAATTTAAAAGAAATAAATTTGAAAAAATGCACATTCGCCAAGGTGAGATTTTTCGCTGAAATTCACTTTAGTTCACTACAGCTTTGAGTGGAAAAATGATCCATTTCAATATTTGATTATTTCTCAAAATTCCGGAAGCTGTTTGGTCATGGTGTGTGTGTTTTTCCTACAACGATTTCATCGCGTCCATCATTTGCCATAATAAATGTTTTGTTCGTACTTTCAATTCGAGTGTCATGACAACAACGACCAGAGCAACTGGTCGAAAAGCATTTCCAACCAAAAATTGTGGCTAAACAAGAAGCGTTGCTGTTCACAACACCATACGCATATATTCCGTATAGGTTGATGATACATACATGATGTGATGTGGTGCAGTACATTTCAAACGGATGGCATTCACCTCATGAATTTCGTTTTTCCCGTTTCCGAGAGTTGCACACTCACAAATTGCATCAGGGCTTCGTGTAATTCAATGATCGCGCTTATTGGACCTTTAAGGCGATTTTTTTTTCTATTTTTCTGGTACTTAAGTGTAGAACTGTTTTTTTTTTTATATTATTACACAGAAAACGATGTGCTACTGTTGCTGACGAACAGACTCAATGTGCGACAAGATGTCATATCTTTATTTGTGTTGTGCGAATAATAAAATAAAAAAGAGGGAGTATAAACGAATACATTGTAATATGTTATTCGGAAAATAAAATACAAAATTATTATGACTGTGTTTTGTTTGCTGTTTATCGTTCCCGCTTGAGAGGAAATATATATATAGTAACATCAAAATTACGATGACATGAAATTCGCATGGTTATTTTTATGTTTTCCGATGAGATACAAGACAAGTATAATCAAGTCATCAAAGTAATTTTTTGTACATTTGATCCTTTGATTAAGAATGTTTGTAGGAAATAAATGTCTTTCATTGACTTCCGCTTTATTTACTGTTAAAATACTCCATGTCTGGAAATTGTTATGTGAATAAATATTAAAATAAAGAGAGCAAAATGTTTTCTTCGTCATTTTTCATCAAAATTTCAAATCTTACCTCAAAATCTGTGCTGTGGAAAAAGCGCATATATGTCGGTTGTAGAAAATATTTTTCAAAACAAAAAAAATTATTCGAGAAGGAAAAATATACATCTTCAAAATATAAATTATATGAAATCAAAAGTGAAAAAACAAAAACAATTCAAATGAAATCAGATTCGGTATGCAGGTTGTTCGAAATAAATTTAAATGTAAATTGAAAGATAAATATGTTAAGAGTTTAGATTCGGGTTAGAAAAAAAAGTTGCTTTGAAATATTAGACAGTGGACAAGATCACGTAGAAATAAACCCTGAACATATATAGAATCATCAAGATGCCAAACTAATACATTCGGCCATGGAAAGAAGAGAATTATTGAAGAAGAGAAACAGTATGAGTGCGAGAGAAAATGAAAACGAGAACAAACCCACTTACAATGATCACTCAAAGATGGATTTTGATGCGCTCACTCACACTCTTCAATTTGCCTATTCTTCATAAAAAAAAACGTTACACACAACATTTATGGTGTTGACTAACGTTATGCACATATAGTCTCTTCTTCACTTCAAGCATATTACATTTGGCAGAGAGAAAAAGAGAGTGTGTACACTGTACACATAGACACATATTTGTATTCGCATCATCAAGCCCTTTTTCGAATCGAGTTTCTTGTCAGGTTCGCTTCCCATTTTCACCATTTTATATATTATGTGTGTGTGTGTGTGTGTGTGTTTGTGTGTGTGTTTGTGTGTGTGTGTGTTTGTGTTGTGTACATTTTTTATTGCATGCATTTTGTTAGCTGACGACTTTGTAAACGCACTGAAGCACATAAACCATGCAGACATCTCCTGTTTGCGAAAAGCAAGCAATTCAATATTGGTCTCTCTGTAGAAAATAGAGGGAAAAAAGTGAGTGTGGGAGAGGGATGAAAAGAAATAGCATCAAAACATGGAATATGTACGAATCAAGAGCTCGAAAGAAGCGTGGAAAAAAATATTTTGTATTTTTATTGCCTTCTGCATCCCACTGAAGTAAAACATAGTAAATTTTCCTTCGATAAGTTGTGCGCCGCGCGCGAACATTCACCAATTCCATTACGAAGAAGTAGCGCGAAAAACCCCATGAAAGCGTATAAAAAAAGTTGTAAAACGCCAGGGAAGAATCGAGCCGTACCTTTCAATATAAACCATATATATGAGCAATGCAGAAAGAAGGAGCAAAAATGCTAAAACACGGTTGAGAATGCATGATGTTTTATCATTTTGTCGAAGCAAAAGCAACAAAATACGTGAATAAATGCGGCATAGTATAAGAATCCGCAGTTTTATTTAATTTGATCATTCGAACGAACTAAAACCCATTTATGTACGACCGCACATTCACGCATAAAACGCAAGCACATTGCTATTTTCATTCGTTTTTTTTTGTCGTTGTTTTCGTCGTCATCATCGTTCTTTTTTTCTTATTTTTCTCTCTTTTGTGTATGTGGCTGTGTGTGTGTGTTCAAGCATGCGAAGGAAATTGATTTTTTCGCCTGGCCATTGTACAAAGCTGTGACGGTGTGAAAATTGCATGGTAAAAAATCAAAAGGAATCAGAAAGAAGTGCACAAAACACTTTTTGAAAGCCAAATGCGAACATAACGCGCACAGTTAAAAAAAGAAGCATATAAAAAAGCGATGAAAATTGTACACATAACAGCAAACAAAAATGATGAAAATATTTTGTGTATTTACGCTAAATTTTTGCTTTCAACATAAAGTGAAAAGGAGAGATGCGTCAGAATGAAAAAAAAAGTAGACGAAGTTACAAGAATGTGACCTGTTTGCCTCGTTTCTGCCCTTTTGTATGCGGTATGGTACCTCTTCTCTTGTGATGCCATTTGTGTTTTGGATTTTTGTTCGCTTCTTTTCCCTTTGCCAACATTGTTTCTTATTTGTTTGTTGCTATTTCTTGTTGTTGTTTTTTTTTCTATTTGTGTAGTTTGAAAGTATTTTTTCTTCAAACATCTTCATCTTCACGTCATCTTATTCGATGTGAGAACATCGCTTTGTTATAACTAGTGGTTCGAGTCTTGTGCGCTGGTTTGTTTCACCGGATTCCTTTCACGATGAAAGTTTCTTTCAAACATCGGGCAAAAACCACAAACTAAATGAGAGGTGAAGCAAATGGTTTTTCAGCTCAACTCACTTCATCCTCGATGATAGCGCTCACGCTATACTCACGATAGTTTAGTAGTACATCGCTTTGGAAAGCGACATATCATTTTTCACCTTCTTGATACTCGGCATACAGGCTGGAATTCTTTTTCTTCCCTACATTCTCTGTGTGTGTCTTAATCTTTTTTTGCGCCAATATAACGACCATCGTATCATCAACCATCAGTTGTTACGTATTTTTCTCTCTCTCAATTTATTGTTCGTTCTTCGTTGTGTTGCCTTCCTTCCATTACTTCGACATTAATTAAGCGCAAGCTAAAAGGCATTGAATTGGATGCGGGTACAAGTGAGGGGGTCGGTTTGTGCAAACCATGAGCAAACGCGCGGAAAAAAATCGTTAGCAATTTTTCTTGTTACGAAATTGGCAACAACGTGGTCAAAGTCAATGCAAACCGGGCTCGAACCTGAAAGAAAAAAAACAGGAAGAGAGAAAAAAATACAAGCGTAAAAGCGAAAAAAGGACGACCAAAAAGAATACAAACATAAAAAAAAGTAGCGTGCTGAAAAAGACAAATCCATGCAAATAAAATTGCCGCACAATGTTGAGTTTATCTAAACGCGATGACTCTGGCAGCGCGACTCATGACAAATGAAATCAACGTGGCGCATTCAATACACAAGAGCGCACGAATGAATGAGTCTTTTTCGCAACATTTATCCATTTTATTCTCATTTCAAGCAATCAAAAAAAAAAATGTTTAATGAGACACCATGAGTTTCGGGAATGGGATGTAAGTATTCTTTAAAAGACCTAACACAGTAAGTGTCGCACAGTTGAACTAAAAGATGAGAATGAAACATGAGATATTTCTTTGCGACGAATCCCGGCGAAATTTATCAAAATGTATAAATACGACGGATTGAGTGGGAGAAAAATAATAACAACGAGATGCAGTAAAGTCTGAATGAAATTAAATCAAAACGTTCGCAACACAAGACGTACTTTTTGCTATGCAAAAATGCTCAATTATGGCGAAACACTGAAAAGCGAAATGAAACAAATGTTAAAAAACAAACAGCGACAGAGAAGAAAAAAACTCATTTTGAAATGAAATACGGAATGTATAAATAACCAACGAGAGAAGAACAAAAAGTTCAAAAAGTTTGAACTGAAACAATGACTCGACAATGAACTGAACGAAATGAGCAAAACACAAGCGTTGAAATTGCAAAAGAAATACAAGAGAGAGAGAGAGAAATTGCGCGCGCGGGCGGATAAATAACCATAATTTTAAGTTGAACAAAAAAAATTATTCACATCACACAAATTTTCTAAACTAACACTTTGACTTTTTTTCGAAGAATGAAAAAAAAAACACGAAAATGCAAAAATATATAAATGTGTTATCATCAATCTAGAAATAGCCCGAAGGGTGGAAGTTTATGCTAAGCTTGTATGCCATAACGACTTTCTCTTGTGGGGCATCTTATTTGCCAGCGCAATCCACCAGAACCAACAACACCAGAGACTATCCACAAAATGTGTGTGTACAAAGTAGTATCATTTTAAAAAGAGATAGACAAAGCACATGCGAAAGATACACAAACACACTCACTCGAAACTGAATCGCGCTGTGCAAATTCAACTTAACAAATATAGTAACAACCATGATATTACGATAATAATAATAACAACAGTTAAAAAAGTTCGGGGAATGCGCGCAAAATCCCAAATACTGCACAGAACGGAAGATATTGTGTGACAGAATCATGTTTTTGATTCCGTTTTTCTCAATGCTACACCGCACACACTAATGTTCTCATGGCCTGCCAAACACACACACACATACTTCTTATTCCCCGAAATGAAAAAAAAACAGAAACGAGAGAAGAAAAAAAGAATTTAAAATAAACTTCAAGCTGGAGTTATTTGGATACGGTTATACAGCTGAGAGTGTACAACGGCATAATAAAGCGTGTATCTTCTTGAAAGGCGCGCACATATATAAAATCAAACAAAAATATTTGCGTGCTCAAGAGTAGTAAACATACTCAATCTCTTTTTCTTTCTCCCTGCCGCTCTTTGCTTAGTTAGCTGACACTCAAAAGTACACCCACTAGACAGATATGGGAAGCACAATTTAGCAATGAATTTAGCTGTTTTCCTCTCTTGCTCTTGCGACGGCATCTGAATTTCCCATCCAACGTAGTATGTTCGTATCAAACATCGTACGAAAACAACAGCAGCAGCGGTGACGACGACGACAGCACCAGTTGGATTCGTATACGTATTGTACACTTATCGTTTGATGACTAAAAGCTCAACCAAATCAAGCTGAAGATGAAGTAACACGAAATGAAACTCCACTAAATGTCACGTTTCAAACCAATGCAATGCGAATAAATTTCATGTGAGTGATGTATTATCGAATTAGGGCAGATCGATGTAACACTTGGATTTTCGATTTCAAGCAAACTGTTAACTTTTACATTATACCAGAGTTATGCATCATAATGGATGTGAATGGAATGCACAATAAAGATAGTTCGTTTTCGAATGGAATTGTTGGCGAAAAGTTTTTTTTAACTACTTCCTTGTTTCGCCTCATTGGATTAGGCCTTGAAAACTTTACTCAATACCCCGCATTAGAAGTTGCATTTAACAATGCGACTCGATTGAGGTCATCTTCAGATGTAAACTTTAAACAGGCTCGAACAACTATTGAGAATCATTTCAACAATGTTTTTAACGAAACATAACGTTGGTCTTGCATTTTATTCCCGACATTTAATTCACCGTAAAAGCAAGCTTTGATTTGTACAACAACAACAACAACAATAATAACAAAATGTTCCACCCTAACCGAACAAGCAATGTTGAGGAATGCTAAGAAATGAAATAATGTAACGGATAACATAAAAATGGCAACACAGTAGCAATGGCAGCATCAGCGACAGCTACAATACATATACACCAAACTGAATCAAAAGCAACCGAAACACAAATCTAATGGGATAAAATGAGAGCGTTGATTCCCTTCGAGGGATTTGGTCATTTTGTAAATGGTATACTGCTTGTTGGCTCCGGCTATTTGGATTAAATATTATAAATACAATTTAACTACATGCGAAATGCTCAAGCTCTTTAGGGATATTAGACACACAAAGAGTGAAAGATGTACACAGACACACAAGCATACATTTTGTTTGAGAAAACGCACCTCAAAAATGAAATGATGCTTGCGATATGTTGGCGTTTCGTGTTTTTAAGACGATAGAAATGAAAATGTTGCGGAGCATTCGAGCAGAAGAAAAAATTGTTACATTTCACTCTCACAGACGGAACGTGAGACATGGATCGTTTGGTATGGCCATCACTCTTGTGTGACGCATCACAATGCCCCATTCGATGCTTTCACAAAAAGAATAAGATGAAACTGTGAAATAATAATAAAAATAAAAAAAAATTGACGGAAATTTGTAAAAAAAAAAAATAAGATGAAAAAAATCTTCGGCGGAAAATCACAAAACGAACATGGAAACAACGCGTGAACGCGTACATAATATGAGAAATCTGAGACAAAATAATAACAACCGAAAAAAACGGTCCGAAAAATACTAGCGACGAAATGGGCGAGCGTGAGTGAAACGAAAGTACATTCGAATGAATATACTCAAAAGCGGCACTTAATCGTTTTGAATATGAAGTAAATATAAAAGTTATTTTTAAGGGTATATTTTTGCCCTGCAAACAAACAAATAAGCACATTATATTGCGAAGAGAAATTGCCGTTAAGACGAAAGATTGCGCGCAAAATAATAATTTTCACTCATAGCTAAATAAAAATAACAAAACACAAACCCGCCATACACACGCACACACATATCAACATGCATTGTTGTCGCTGTTGCCCGCTATAAACCGCCACCGCCAGCGTACTAAGCGACAAAATAGCGAGAATTCACCATTGCTTACTTCATCCGTTTGGATGGATGCCTAATTTTCACTTTACACTCTCAGATGCTACTTCATATTAAATTTAAGTGTTCTTTTCAATTTCTTTTTAAATTACCTACCAAAAGTGAAAATGAAATAGAAAGATAGAGAGCCCACAAGCTTTCTCTCTCGCCTTCACATCACTATTCCATTTTCTTTACGGGTTTTCCGATTTGACGTCTTTGTTTATTGTATTTTTGGTCGGTCGTACTTTACTGACTTCAATGTCGCTTTATTTTTCCTGTATTTTTCAGAGTTTGCCGGAATCAGAGTGTCCCAAATTCTCATTTTCTTTTTCTCTGTCTATTCGTTCGACTTTTCCTGTTTTTTTCTGTCGTATTGCGCTCTTTCTCTTTTTCCTCTTGTTTCGTCTCTTTCTTTAAGTCTCAAAGCTTTTTAGCTCTCGGTTTGTTACTTGTTTCGGTTCCATTTTTATTGCAGCAATGGGAGAATTTAAGGCAAATCACAACCAATACCCGATGGCCGGATTACATTGGCTCAATTGAACATAGATTCGGAGACACAAATACCAATAAATATATTCAACTCATAATAATTTCTTACTTTTTCGATTGAAATTTAGATTAGTTTCGGTGCTCTTGAGAACCTTCGTCAATGATGTCTTGAATCTTTGCGTCGGTGTGGCTGCTTTGTGACGTTTTTCGAAGCAAATTTTCGTATGTGTATGTATGTTTGTGTGTGTGTGGCTCCCCTTTACTGCACCATGGCCTCAATTGTCTCAAAAACTTTGACAACATCCATTCAACAAACGACAAATCGAAAGTACGAAAATATAAGAAATACGGATAAAGTCAATATAAAAACGGAATTGAATCGAAAATTCGAAAACAATAATCGAAGTTTTCGATTAAGAGACACACTTCAAACTGTTTGTTGTTGGGATGGATACATAAAATAAAAACAAAATAACTCTGTGCAAACATCGAAAGCAAAACAATGGTGTACAGTGTGTGTAAAGTGTACACTGTGTACACGAAACATGAAGACGAAAAAAAAAATGCACAGAAACAACACCGTAAAATAGAAATTTATTTACTGCATAAGAAAGCTGTAAACACACAAAACTTATACAAATCGAAAGCGCGCGAGTGCTTTTTTTTGTACAAAGAGCGATGTAACCGAGACACACACTCACAAATAAATGACATCGACAACGGCGACAACGTCAACAGCAACAATAGAAGCAGCAGCAACACAAATACACGAAAACCATTAGAAAAAAACGCACACACTAGAAAACCCAGAGTCATTGAATTTGAAGCAAACTCGAGTGACATGAGAATGTCCAAAATAAAAGCGAAAAACATAGCTAAGGTTTTCTCTCTATCAGTTCAACGGTTTAGATAAAACTAGCTAGAACAAATGACGTTATTTTAGCGCTGTATCTCCTCCTCACTCTACAGCATCTCCATATATTTTACTTGAATGCGCTCTGTGTGAATTGTATATATACAAGCTCTCGGAGCATAAAACCGACAAAAAGAGCCAAAGAATTAAAAGAGAGAGAGAGAGAGAGAGAGATGTTCAAACCCCGAATCGTTTGTGTAGAGGGAAAAAAATAAAGTATTGTGATGGGATGCTTGGTCTTCGTCGTATTGACATAGATGGTTGACATTATACGAATTGCATTCACCGTTCAACGGCCAAAGCTTTAAATTTTAACCTTTTCAACTATCAGCACAAATGTATCTCTGTGTGTTGAATGGAAATTGTAAGGGAGATGGTAAGCAAGAATGAAAAAAATAACCCTGCATGGCGATCTTCATAGCACACCGATCCGGCGATAAAATGTACGATTTAAACATGTCGAAATAAATTGCATCAAACAAATGATATCTTTCGGACACTCAGAATCAGAACGAGACAGAGAGAAAGAATGGAAAATTTCAGAAGTCGCATACAATAACCGTTTGCACACACATATTCGATTTAAATTCCATGTCACCCGCACAAAAACACATTCAACTCGGATTATATTTCAAACAGCATCAAGCGAGTGTGTGTGTGTGTGTGTGTGTGTGTGTGTGTGTGTATTTTTGTATTCGAACTACTACAAAAAAAAAGCAGATGGATATAAGGTGAAGTGATGTTGTATTTCAGCATTTTCCTTGCTTCGCTGCGGGAACACCGAGAAAGCTATTTAAATGCTAAAATAAGCAACATGTGTGCTACGAAATGATTTTATGCGTTTTAATTGCTTTTGTTGCCACCGCCAGATTGGGTTACATTGCGAACTGGGAAATGTGTGCAAGCGATGTTCAGTGCTACTGCCACTCGCTTTCGATCTCATGCGATGCATATCGATGTATGAAGGGTAGAATATGACTAGAAGCGAGTTTGAGATAACAAAATAGATATGCAGAGCGAGGGAGAGAGAGAACGAAAAAGAGAAATATGTGTATGTATGGATGGTAAACGAAGAAGGACCTGTTGGGAAATGATAACAACAGCATTTTCTATGTCAATTTCAATGTTCCAACACAGCATTTACATACGGCCGAAACGTCATCTAGCCAAAGTTAGCGAACTGCTGCTTGCTGTTGTTGTTGCTAGTTTAACACATGCAGCCAAATGCATAAAGCATAAAGTTCAACATTGTAGCGAGACCTCATTTAACAGTAAGTCGTTTCTTGTTCGACCGATATGTAAATATGTACTGCACACAGCACTTAACACACACACACCCATATATAGATTGAATATATAAATGTATAGTATGTGTACTCTGTATAGGTACAAACACAATCTGTATATCCAAATGTACACAAAAAACTTTTTCATTTTCTCTCTCACTTACTCTAGCTCTTCCCAGGCACTGAATACAAAGATTCAGCTTTTCAACCGGAACAAACAACCGTACACATCATTATGTGAATCACTTCACTCACTCATCTTTTTGTAGCACTCAGCCGAAATCATGCTCGAAACGATGTGGCACAACAGCAGTTGAGAAAAAAAATCATACAATATATGAAGAAAGGAAGGCCAACAACAACGAAACGGTGCAGTATGCAAAGAGAGATGTTTAAAAAACGGCAGGTAGCATACAGAATTCAATTTCAATGGGCAATATTCAAATACAATATGCTTAAACATACATTTAACTCCAACGAAACTGGCAAACCATTTCAAAGTATGAGCACAAGTTGAAATATAAAAACAGCAACATGCATGCAATCTATAAGTACATAAAGATATACTTACACAAGTTAAATGGGAAAAATGAGCGCATAACATACGTTACTCTGGCGTACGCGTTTTCCATAACCAATTATACATTGTGTAAGTACTTGTGCTTTAACTTTCTGACATTCTTTCATATTGAAACCCAGTGCCCTGCTCTCAACAAACCCTGGTCGAACAAAAGTGTTATGTATTTCACATAGCTCTACTTCATGTTCACATTCATGCACGCACACACACACACACACACTAACAAAGTATGCATGGCAATACACATGAGGAATTATAATACACTTATCTCTCTTGTTGAATGGCATTTTATAAAATATCCCAAATATGAGAAAAAGGTTGTGAAATGAAATAAACAACAACTACCACCATCACCATCAACGCTCATCCATTCTCTCATCCGCATTTTCTCGTTTGTTTCACGCAATTCGTGCGAGCAACAACCCACGAATAATAAATAACGCAAAATACAAAAGAAAAGCAAACAATTGCGAACACAACGACGACCAAACGAAATGAAGAATAAAAGCGTACACAACAAGTCAGTCACAATCCACAAAGAAGAAGAACCAACTCTCACCAAAAAGAAAAAAAAAAGAGTTTTCGTTCTTTTTAATTCAGAGTTCTTTCTTTTAAAAAAACATGATTTCGGTTGAAAAACGTGCATAATATCTTGTCACAAAATTTACGAACATGTATAACTTTTCCGCCAACCAAAACCCCCATAACCGAATACGAAAAAAAAAAAATGGCCAACATTTTAATATGCGAATGATAATCAAGTCAACATTCACCCTCGAAATGGATTCCATTAATAATGGAAACCATGAACAATTTTATTATGGTCATACGAGAAAAAACACATACGATGGGAAAAACTGGATGAACAAACTAATTCTAAGGATTTTTTTTTCATTTCAAACGAAAAACACCAAAATTAAATTTAACTAAGAGAAATCGAAAGAATGAGTTAGCAAGCAGACAAGAGATAGAGAGGGAGAATGTGAATAAAAGGAACATTGCTCTGCTATTTGCTGTAAGTTACCTGTTTACCAAGTGCACTTTGTTTACCCGCATACCGCATTCTAATTCATCGTTTAAAGTGGCGACGAGAGAATGAACGAAGGAACAAGCGAATGAATTTGTTCGGCGCCGCTTTTCAACTAAACAATTGAACACACGGTGCTCGCATTTTTTTTATTTCGTTTCCTTCCAACCAAATAAAACCAACTTTTTGGTGGGTTTCGTTTGTATGTATGTGTGTGACTTTCTTCTTTTGTCGACTTTAGCCCCATTGCGTTGTGTTTGCGGTTCAACATATTTAGCATTTAAAAAGGAAAAGGAGTTGATTTTCATCGTTTTTTTCGTACTAAGAAAACGACTTTGTCGTCGACGACGACGACGAAGACAGTTTTTTTATTCTCTCATCTCCCTAATCTCTTGTAGCCCATTTCGTCGTGTACAGTTGAACTGGTTGAGCTTAATGTATTCAATATAGACACCATCTTCCATATAAATTGCATTTAAGTGTATTTTCCATAACACGGAAAAAGAGATCTTTCTTCTCTCTGGACTCATTTTATACGGACTCCTCTATTTTTTTGTATTTTATTGTGGTGTATTCTATTTAAACAAGTCCCTTAAATATTACTGGGTTATTTAAAGGCGCTATGGAATTTATCAAGATATTCATTCATGCACACATACACACAAATGCAGTTGTTTCCTTTGTTTCTATTCACCTGGCGCACCAAATCTGTATAGTTAGGATAAACCGCCGATACAGACTGCTTGCTATTGTGTATTTCAAATTAAATCTATATATAAAAGTTCTACACTATAATTGGCATCAAATGAAGCGAAGAAATTTGATAAGAAGCTTTCTGTATTCACTTTTGAAACTCGCTTCATGTAACTTTAGTTTTTGAAACTAAATGGTAAAATTTCGTTTCTAACTAAGTCAAAAAATAAACTCTATTTGAAGTAACAACGTTTTGGTTGGGTGTTTTTTTTTTTGACGTAGTTCTAAGCGAGTGAAAACCTTCAAACTTTTGTTCATTTTATAATTAGCTTCGTTGAAAATCTGTCATAATTATCTGGATTTTATAACATAATCCTTGGATTTTTGACTGAGTCATTTTAACTATACAGCACATTTCACTCGATGTTGTTCACGTAGATCGTTTTTTATTTTCGTGGTATGTCTGCGTACCGTCGTCGTCATCATCGTCTTCATCTTTGTCGACTTCGTTGAGTACATTGTTGAGTAGGGTTAGATTCAATTTAAATTTTCTATTGTTCGAATTACCTTTATCATGGAAATAACGTTGCATTGAGCGTTGAAAATATAAAGAAAATATAAAGAAATAACGGAAACAACGGAAGTATCGGAACAAAAGCAGTGAATATGAGAGGATAGAAGTTTGTGTTTTTCCTCGTGGAAAATATTCTCGAGCAAACGCGTACGCTATTCAGGATACAATGCCATATGCTTTTTTTGTCTTGCCGTCTTTCGTTCGTTCTTGAGGTGTGTAAACTTTGTCTCAATGTTGCCTTTTACATTGCACATCAATACAGGTGCGTTTACTGTGTTCATCTATATTTGGCATTTTTTATTCAATAGAGAAGAATCTAAAATTCTTTTACGCGCACCATATCCATTCATTTGCCATTCTATTTTACCGCTATGGAAAAAATCAAGGCTTTATGCCTGCGAGCAAATTAGACTGGCTGGATGGAAAAAAAATTTCCAATTTAATCGTCGTGTCAATCAAACTTCCATCATCAAAATTGACATATAGAGTGATGTAGATCCATGGTGTGGTGAGTCAATTTTATTTTTCCAACAAATGTAAAGTGAGGAAAATCCCTAGACAAATAGTCGAGCATTTTTCACTCATTATTCCATTCACTTATCACTTTCAATCAAACCCATCCCCAAAAAGTGTGAAACAATGACTTTATTGATTGCTTTCATTTAAAGCTCATTCAAAATTCTTAACACATTCAACTATTTTTGGCATTATTCCCTCGAGCATGTGAATAAATTGCATTGTGTGTTCCATTGATGTGTAAATTAATGCATATTATTTTAGTATAGCATATAGCATTTGCCATGATAAATTGTATATCTGCATTATGTGTCTTATTCGAAATAGCAGCAACAAGAAAGCGGTCAGTCTAATGATTGAGAAAGGAAATAAGTGACACATATATACTTGAAGTTACTTTCAGCTTTATTTTCTTCACTTATGATGTCAACACGGGTGCATACACTTCATGTTCATGTACACATGTATATGTGTACCTGCACATACACCGATCACAACAAATGAATTTTATTTAATAAACCATAAACCAGCTAACGACTTCATGCTGAAATTATATCGTAGAGGTTTGCCTGTCTGATATTACATTCCTGTTGTTCGACATTGGTTTTATTTTGGTCTGGCAAACAATGTTCGCTCCCTCTCTCTCTCTCTCTCTCTCTCTCTCTCTTTTACTCTCCTTGTATGGAAAAAGTGAGAAACATACATAGGTTTTTTTTACCCTTTCCATTCCCGTAGCCTGACATTCAACTATAACAACAGCAACAACGAAATTGTTATAAAACAAAATGCGAACAAAGAAAAGAAAAAAAGTAGGAAAGGAAAGAAAAGTAACAACTGAAAAAAGGCGCACACGAATGAGTCCGCATTCCACGGGAAAGCAACTTTATTTCAGCATGAATAGTTGCCATTTGTAGTGGCTTTTTTGCCGGTGCTTTTTCCATTATAAAATGAATATTGAGTTGAGTTTTTCTCTGTGTCGGCCAATCTCATGCCCTTCACTCTTGCACTTGGCCAGTCTCTCTATATCGTTCGGCTTGATTGTTTTCTCACCAAAAACGTTTGTTATCTTTTTTATAGTGTTTGTATTTGCGTGTGGACTCAGCAGACTTTAAAGCACGGGCACACACACAACAAAGGGGCATGAGAGAGAGAGAGAGTATGTGAGTGAGAGAAAGAGGTGATTGAGGAAATAAAAAGAGAAAGAAAACTTTCAAATACCGTTTTGTGAGCACACGTACCAAAACCAATATGAAAATGTCGAGTACACAAGCACTTCAACGACGGGGCGTGCAGGAAAGAAAAACAAATTAGGTTAGAGTAAGAGAGGGAGAGAAGGAGGGGTATAGAAAATGCAACATAAAAAATTCATTAATATTTAGAGGAAAACAAACAAAATGGGCAACAGCCTACCATCACTTACAATGGCAAATAATGTAAAAAACTGCATGATGGCGCCATCTCTATGTGCTCATGAAAATTAGAACAAAAAGTTTGTGTAGAATGTTAGTTGTTTGAAGTTTGAATACGGAATCATTTGTTGTGACGTCTGTCATTTTACGCTCGATAAAGATATACCGTGTAAATTGAACAAAAACCGATTTATTATTTGTAATTGGTGAATTTGTGATGGAAAATAAATTGAAATTACTTTGCACAGTTTGTGTCATCGAAATTAACTGCGAGGACGTTGCATATCACATGGTTTTTCTTCACACAAAATCAGTTGACATTTTTGACTTTTTCGCACCAAAAAAAAAATGTTTTAATTGCCTTTGGTGCTCGTTTGGATCGCGAGTTCAATGCCAAGCACATAGAGATGTCGCTCGGAACGTGAAGCTCAAAAAAAATATACAGGTGATATAGAAAGCAAGTGAGGGTAGGCAACAGCATAAATAAGATTGAAATGAAGGAAAAGATTGTGTGTTATAATTTGAAATTACTTTGTCTATTCTCTCAGTCGCCATAAAATCATACAAAATACATACATATAGAATAGAAAAGAAAGAAATGAAAAAAGAACCACGACAGCATTCTGTCGGTTCACATGCCATGAACCGAAACACACTCGGCTAAGTGCCGACAACAATATACCTCACCGATGTTGTTGTGATGGGACTTAAGACAAGCGCGCTGAAAATCGAACGATGAAGTGAAGACAAAAAAACCAACACAAAAAAAAATAGAAATGTATAAAAGTGAAGAATGCTGGTTGCTTGTTTCTTCGGACAGTAAGATCGATGATGAAACTGCTGAAAGATATTTATTTCGGGGTTTTGTTTGCAAAATCGGAACACACAGAAGAAGAAAAACACGCAACAAAAAACGTACCATTTCGTTAAGCTGTATTTCAATCACATTTTTCATCGGACATCTGGACACGCCTGGCTGAAATGCGGGAATTGCATGCTTAAAACTCATGCATCAAATATTATTATATTTTCTCTTTTTTTTCATCTTCTGTGTGTTTTCTGTCTTATTCTCCTGTCTTCACTTTGCTCTTTCTATTTATTTTTTTGTTGTTGTTGAACGTTCATATTTGAAAATTCGGTGCGCTCTTCACATTCAATAAAAATTGACATTGTCAGAAAAATATTGTTTGTTTATTCCGCAGCTGCAACGTTGAGCTGCTCATCGACATTGACATGCCATCATGACGATGATGATGATAACGCGCACGCTTTTCTTTACACAAAACGATCATTGATTCATTGTTTGTGCAACATGGAAATGCTGCCATACGCTTGATTACGATGAAAATTATTGGTTCGTTGAAAAATATTTTTATCCTTCTTTCGTTCTGTCCACTCACTCTCGTAATATATTTTGATGCGCTAAAATCACTGAATGATTTAATCCCCGCGTACTCTGAAAACAAGCGGAGTTTTTGTTGATGAGAGCTTTATTGTGACGAAGAAGGGGCGAGAGAGTGAGAGACGCGCGAATGAGCTCATTATCAAGTTGCCCGAATGATTTTGGTTGAGTGGCTAATTCGATAAATGTTTTCCGGCATGAACGGATAATTGGATGAAATTTTAATGCTTTATGTTGTGTCAACAAGCATATCGGCCGATGTGTAGGCGAATAAAAAAATCATTCTCTCGTCGCTGCAGATTTTTTTTTTCGACATTTTGGTTTAGAGCGGTTGGTTGTTTGGACGATTTGTCTTTCTCATTCTCATTATTTTTCATTTTACCCGAATTTTGTGCAAATCTTTGAATCGTTTTTTCTTGTCCTCCAATTTCGTTCACACAAAATGAAATACTTCCATTCTCGATAGTACGTATAGCAATGTTTCAACTTGAAAAGCATAACGACTACAATTTCCACATTTTCAATATGACAATGACAACCGACAATGGCATCAATAAAAAATTATGCAGAAAAAAGCTCGAGTACGAACAAACTGAAATTTTTTAAGAAAACATGCTTTACATATTTTATAAATCGTTTTGTTTGCGTTTCGCTTGTCTCATTCGTTTACTGTCCTTCGATCACTGATACTCACACTCTCCATTTCTTTCATTTTATTTGTCTCTTTCTCTCTACCTTCTATGTTTCATTTTCTCGCTCATTCCCTTCGCCTCGCACAGAATCTATTGTTTGTCATCCATCGCCTCTCAACCCATTTTTTTTTTTCTTCCTGCTCTCTTCAATACGGAATATTTTCTGATATTTTAGTTTGCTACAAGAGAGTGTGTTGAAATGTTGGTACGTTTCAAGAACCGGATGTTTTCGATCTCACGATTTTAAATATATACACCAATTGGACCATGGAGGACGAGTGAATGCGAAAATGAGGGCCTTTGAATGATAAACACACTTGTGAAAGGAAGAAAAATTTCAATCTTTCCGCCAAATTATTTGGCATACAGAAAAACCTAGTCTAGCATATAACGCTTGCATCAACCAATATTAGTTTGTGTATGTGAGTGTGTGTCTATGTGTGTGTGTGTGTGAGAGAAAGAGAGAGAGAGAGCGTGAGAGAGAAAACGACAAAAACATCATATAGAAGTTTACGTAACTGTAAGATTGTGTACGTGTTACGCCAACCACTTCAGTCTGTATAAATTTTAAATGGAAATTACGAAAATTCCGAAAATTGTTCAAAACATCGGACCGAGACTAACTGTGAGCCGAGAAATGGTGTAACGCTGCTGTTGATGTTGATACTGATGCATAATATATCTGTAATTTTCTGTGACGACACAGGAAAGAATGTGAAAGGGAAGGAGACGAGTGAAAAGTGGCGACATCCTTCCGGAAATTTCAATTCAGCCATACATGCAGCAGTGTCACTGTGTGTGTGCATTGAAATAGATTGAATGGATAAATTGTCAAATTGAAGTGTTTGTATCCAATGGAACAGTAACTATATGCTTTTATTTTTATTTCAATTTTTCTCGTCTTTTTTTTTTGTTGCCTTCATTCATTTCTTATTTGGTCTCGTATAGCGAAGTCTATCAAGTTTGGCCATTCCGTATTTTAGGTTCGTTGTTGTTGGCTATAACGACGATGACGACGACATTCAATTTTCCTGCCCCACCTCAAGATTCACTCTCTTGTACACATTCTGGCTATAAAGTGTGTTTGAGCCTGTGTCTGTGCATGATCATTGTGAACAATTTTATGATGCTATTGGCATATGCATACACATTACACATCATATTCAATTCAGTTCGATTTCGCATCGTTCAAGTAAGACGATGGCAATGGTGGCAAAGAAGAAAATGTGTGTATGCATGGAAAATGAGATGGAACCGAACCAACAACAGCGACACAAGTGTTATGCTGCTCCAAATTTTCGCCTTTCAAGTGGCAAACTACTAGATTTTCTCTAAATCCAAGTAAATAGTTCGCTTTTATATTTGTTATGAGTACTTCCCAGGAAGAAAAAGAACCAGAGAGAGAGACCCCATGACATCTTTTCATTTACCATTTGCGTTGCATGAATCGCATAGAAAACGTGCTGCAAACCATCTTATCGAACCGATATTCTGACTGCTGAGTAGTGCTATAGACCGAGGTAAATTACAGTAAATTTGAATGTAAGCGCTTCAAAAACATTTGAATTCGTTACAACATTCAACGAGGAAGATGCAATTTTGAGAAAACCGAAAAAAATAGACATCCTGAACAAAAAGAGAAGAAAAACCGAAATAGTATTGGATGAAGATAGAGCGACATACTTTGTGTAGATCGTGCACAGATGATGCCACACAAAAGTCTATAGGGAAGGTAGTGATGCGATCCAAATAGCAAAACGGACCATTCAAAATGTGTAAATTTAAACACACAAAACGTATGCATACATAATTCTGCAAAAGAGCCTCTTATTGGTATTTTATACAGTGGTTCGGTGTAATATAAGCTGTTTGGCTGTGTCTGTGTGCGTGTTGTGTGTCTATCTGTATGTCTATGTGAGAAGCAGTTGTTCATACATTGAATCGGCTCAATTTAGCCCACGAAAAATATTCCAAGTTCTTAACATGAAAATTTGCTTGCAACATGGAACCTGCAACCAAAATGCCATTTTTTCCCTCTTTTTTTACAAATAAATAGAGTGAGCGAAACAAGAGCGGGAGCGATGGACTTTGTACAGAAAATGAAGCGAGAAATGAGATAGTGCTAGCGGGAATGGAAATGTAAGCGGTGTAATATACACAGCGATGGCAGTGATGGCGGCATTCCATTGCAATTTTCTGTATTGTGTTTTTGTCGTGAAAATAATTTACACATGCATAAATTTGCATTTAGAATCCTCATATATATACAGCGTAAAGCCCGCACAAGTGCAACAACCAGTGCTAAACAAAAACAACACATAAAACCACCAGAAAGCTGAGCAAATACTGAACGGGCAAAAGAAAAACGACAACGACATTGTCGACGATGACGACGACGACTACGAAATAAATGGCCCAGTGATATTAAAACATTTACTAGAGACTGCTCGTTTTGTGTGTGGATTTGGTTTTGTGTATTTTTTTTGCACACCAGTGAATACGAGGAAAAAGATTATTAAGAATTGAAAAGAAAACCGGCGGACGCTCCGACAGTGCTGGCAAAACAAATCTACAAATGGCGAATTCTCATGGGCAAATGAAAGCATTCGTGAGCCAATTGCAGTTACCGCCAGTCTCACACTTCTCTCTTGGTCTCATCCTTTCGTGATGCTGTTTTCTCTATGTTTGCAGTACATATTGCATATACATATATAGTCTCTTATGCACAAAGATTTCTTCAACGACATTGAAAACACAACGGAAGACGTATGCCCGTTGTGAGCGTGCATATTTAAAAGCAAAATGAAACGGAAACGTCGGAATGTGTCTTTTCGGGCATTCATTTTCATGCGCTGCATTTTCAATTCACATTTTGACATCATTAACATTTCGAGCTGAAATCATGTCGCGTTTTAAAAAAAAAACTTTTACTATACTGATATTTTCACTGTTGCTGTTTCTGTGCTTTTTTTCAATTATTTTCTTCTCTATCTCTGTCGCATTTTCAACTAGTTTTGGATTAGTTCTTCGCACGCCACTAATTAAATTACGAATTTATTCCTGTTTACTTTCCATTTGAAATAGTTCAACGTCATCGAATGACTGCTCGAGTACATATATGCATATCGTTCAGTGAAATTGGAACAAAAAAAAATAGATTTTTTGTGGGAAACAAAAATGACAAATATGAGTTCCAAAATGTTGTGTTGTTTCATTTGAAGCATACAATTCGATGAGTTTGTATTTTTGGAAAATTCGGTTTTTTTGTTTTGGATTTTTAATTGTGGAATATGTAAATATAGTACCTTTCCCTCAAGCTATGTAAATAATTCTGACTTATTCAATCTTCTGGAACTGATCTAATAGATAAGCATCAAATCGGATTTTAGTTAAATACGAGTTTGAAATAGAAATGTATTAAGTGTCTTCGAAAGCCTTGAAAGATCAATTTCCAATACCTTGATATGCTGCTGCAATGTGTGTGTGTGTAATTGGCCGAATCAAAATTGTATTTGAGAGAAAAAAGTGCGAAATGTTTGCGTCCATTCATTTTTATACGCTACATTTGCCATTCATTATTGATATTTTGAGTTGAAATCCTGTCGTTTTCTAACTTGTCTGTACAGTGTACATTGCTAATTGCAGAGCAAAGTTGTTTTTTGTTTTCGTTTTTTCTCTGTGTGTAGAATTTGGAACTGTTTTCGCATTAGTTTTTCGCGCGCCACTAATTAAATTAGAAATGTATTTCTGTTTATTTTCCATTTGAAAATGTTCAACGTCATCCAGTGACAACTGGACTGTTTTTTTTTCGTACGTATTCATTTGAGTAGTTTCAGCAATACAGCGTAAGCATACCCCTTCACATAATCTTGTATTTTTAATGATTTCTCACACTTGAATCACCATCCATCGCGCGCGCACTGTTCCACTTGGCATCATCTTTTCGGTTTCGAATTCACTACATTTCAACTCAATAACATTCAACATTCATTTAATACTGTCATTTTCTTCGTTAGTGGAAATAGCATACGAATACGGTTTCCAAGCAGCATCAAGTTTCGGTGTGGCGTGGTAAAGCGGCTACACAGTCCGTCATTAATTTCGTATAAAAAATAAATGACAGTGGTTAATGCATCGCTTCACAGAGAGAGAGAGACTCACCGACATACATATATAGTCAACATACTACACAGACATGCCAACGTTGCAGATGAATTAGTTAAACCACAATTTGTACGACAGAAATGAGGTAAAATGAAATACAATTAATTTACACCTATATCCTTCTCTCGTGACAGAGGCATCAATTTGCAGTTCGGTTGTGTCATGTGAGAAAGTCTCTTCTTATGTGTACACTATTCTGAAATGTGGAGCGCACGCTTCAAAAAATCCTTGCGGTTGAAAGATTATTCTATGAATTAATTTCAAAAACAGCAATAAAAACAAAGAAAAGAGAAAAAAGCACACACCGCACTTGAATATCATTCTATTTAACGACGAAGTTGTAAGGGTATCAGTTAGTGTAAAGATTAAAAGTTTGACATGTAAGTAAGAATAAAAGTTTTCCATAATTCATATGGTTTCAATATGAGATTTCCTTGTCTTGTTGGGTTGCTTTGGTAGCTTGATTGTGGCCAGTGTGTCATTTTCCCCATCCAGCGATACACATATCAACACACCGTTCTAAACAAATTTCACCTACCAAGTGATACTCGCTTATCATGATCGATCCTAAAATATTTTAATTATAAGAAGGCTTAGCATGGTTTTAGCTTAACTCTATCTCTCTTTCTGTGTGCTTCTCTATTCCTCTAGCTTCTCATTATTTTATAGTTTGAATCGTGTTGTTGTTGCTGTGCACAAACAAACAGTTCAGTTTTTGGGGTGATGAAAAGCCATTGTTGATACTCTTTTGAGCTTATATGTGATGTGCGCTTGCATATTCATTTGCAATAATTCCTATCTATGGTTTGTGTGTGTGTATCTATGTACATATTCACAATTTTCAGCATTTTATCGTAGAGCCAAGATATGACATAGCTACAGTTTGGTTAGTTTGAATTCGTCCGTAACGAATTGAAATCCAATGAATGTGCTATTTCTCTCTCTATTTATATATGTGCGTGCTTTTTTTATTTCTTTTTTGCCTCTGTGTCAGCGAGATTTCCTACATCAGATAGTGAATATGTGTACAATAATGAAATATTCAAAAGTTTTTATCATTTGTTCTACACTGCGAGAGAGAAAGAGTGGGTCGCTTCTTCTCTAGCTTGAATATTTTCGAGATAACAACGGCACTAGAGAGCCGACGACGACTCGACTACACAAATATTGCTTGTTATATTCGATTTTGGCAACAACATTGCAAATTTCCGAAAAACTGAACTCACGTACACTATATCTGTCTTCATACATATATTGATAGTGCCGTACAAGCAAAAATAAGCTCATCGAGGATTTCTCTTGCTGCTGCTGCTGCTGCTGTAACTCTCTTCTAGGTTCGTATTCGGTTCTGTGTGAAGCGAGCAGGCGGAAATATTTTGGCAAATCCTCTAACAATAGTTCATTTCAACGATGTAGTAGTGAGATGACATTCGTACGGATTTCGCAATGTTTCGGCTGAATTTGCTGGCATGTTCAAGACAAGAATATGTATCTCGGTTACAAATAGTGAAAGAAAAAAGAGTGCGAAAGAGAAATAGAAAGAGAGCACACACACACAGAGAGAGAGAGAGAATAAAATATAAAAAAGGTGAAGGAGTTGAATCGAGATGAAAGAGAGAACGTGTGTGTGTGCATGTTATTTTACAGCGCATTTCATAGTGCACAAAACCACATTCAAACTTCAACAACAATTTATATACATAATATGTATGTATTTTTAATTAAATATGGGGATTATGCAGACAAGATAACCGAATGTATGTATGTGTGTGTGCGGCCAATTCATTCGCAGTCTAACGCACGCGAATGCGTTACCATGAAAACAAAGACCGAAATCCAAAAACGTTTTAACTTGAACGAGATACATTTATTTATGGCATGTACAATTTTCGCAGGAAACCCATTCACAGAGCAAAAGTGAGGAGGAGACACATCGTGAAACAGGCACATTGAGTATATTGAGCAATGAGCATAAGTGATGGGTTGACGGTGCGGTGTATAGATGTAAAAGAAGCTGTAAGGGCAGTAGTAGTAGCAACCAGTCACTATAGTAAACAAAACGACTAAATTCACCATTGCCATACGTATATGTGTATTTATAAGTTTTTGGTATCCAAATTCACAAGCTATACGCAGCCATTCAGAGAGAGAGAGAGAGAGAGTGAGCTAGAGTCTACCATAAATTAAATTACTACTGGATTTTATAGTAGTTTTCGGTTTCGAGATAAGAAATAAGGCCAAAAGTATGGACCGTATGGTTTTGTTTGTTTTTCGCTTCAGAGCAAAATGCATAGAACTTTGGTTTTTGGTCAAAACTCAATTACAAATGGCACATATAAAAACATGTACCACCAACATCAATACAATGATGACAAAGCAGTATAGTGCTACATAGATGCTGAGCGTAAACGAGTGAGTGAGGAAAGAAGAGAGATGAAACAAGAGTGTGAAATGCCAAATAATCGGTTAAATTCGGGAGCACAAATTCATCGAAAATGTCAATGTTTAAATGTTAGAATTTGTGTAGCCAATCGTTGCAACTGTTTTGTTAGCTTAAGAATATTTGGTTAAAAATTGTATTAGTTCAAATCGAAGCAAAACCGAAAATTGAATCATATTGAGTATGCTAAGCTAGCTTCACTGCTTACAATCTAACCATTACACATTCTATTATTTTCATATTAGGTTAAATTAATTCCAAGGTATTTAATTAAAATTCTATTCGATGCTTAGAGATTGTTCAATGTTCAGTAGTTTGCACTTTGATTGGAAGGAGATTTTGCTTGTTTTGCGCGACACCATGAGACAGAGACAGAGCGAATGTATTTGGTGTTGTTGGTTCTTCGATTGGGAATATTATTATTTGGAAATGTTGTGAATTGTAATCACCTACGCTACGTGGTATTTTCCCTATTCGATTCGTGCTCAAACTGCTTAAGCTCTCTTGTTGTTCGAGCAAGTAAAATTCAATCGTATGTAAGCCGCTGCTTGCATATTGCCCTGCTGCTGATGATGATGCTACTGCGTTCGACACGAAGTTTTCAGGACGTTCAAATCGAATGAACTGGCAAATGTGTGGAAGCATGTATGTCATTCAAAGCTAATAAATAATGAAATACAAAATTGGATTTCGAATAATGAGACGCAAACAGCTCGAATACACAACTCACTTTATTAAATATGTACTAGCAGTTGTATACAGTCAGTATAATACGCTGTTTCTGTCCAACTCACAATTTCGTAGAGTAAGAGAGCGATGGCTTGAACAGAAAGAATGGGATAGACACACAGAACGCGAGCCTCAGAGGTAGAGAAAGAGACAGAGAGGACATGCAAAAAATGAGAAACGAATGACATAGAAATGGCTGCATTTGAGCAGTAATGCCAAATAAAATGGCACTGAAGATAACACTTTATAGGCATACGAAACATGAATAATAAAATAAATACAATGCAAGTTTAATTAACTCGATAAATCTTAATATTCTCCCGCTGGCTGTTAAAATGCATTTTATTTGGTTGTGATATTCCCGTACCAATTCGGGATATATAAGCCGTCGTCACTACCGTCAATCAACGGCGCGATTCGGTTTGATGAAAATGAGGAACCAAAATGCCGCAAAACAAAATAGTTGCTGCTAGACGGCTGTTTGTAATACCCGTAAATTTAATGAATTTATATATATATAGCGATTGGTGTGAGTGTTTCATTTAGTTGTGACGCTTAAATCTTGTATATCTCACTCTCGTGCATTTTCTGTCTATCTCATCTGCCGTCCATACCGAAAATGATGCTGAAATTCTAATAAAATAATAATTATTCCGGTTCACGATGACAACCGAAACAATCGACGGAGCAGCCACATTTTCGTTTACAAACTCTTGCTTTTCCGATGCCAACAACAGTCCTTCATACTTCGAGCAGAAGTAGCATTTATGACATTAATAGCTAAACCGTTTTCGCTTATCCATCCATGATCAATTTAATTTGAATGAAAGTACGATACACATAGATCGATATACGCCCATACGTTTATACATTTCTCATATACACCGAAATTAATTAACGAAATATTCTAGTAGATGTACTAGTTCATTTGATGCGCTCGAGGCATCTTCTGCATCCAGTTGCCCACTAAGCCTGTAATTGAGTTGAAAATTGGAATGAGAGATTGGGAGAGAGGAAAATCGCACTCGCGCTAGTCGTTGTTTATCGATGTTGGACCGTTGATAATCAAATTGCTTAATTACATCAAATTATCTTTAGTGCAATTTGGATCGATATGGACATCAAATTCCGCAATTTTACGAGCAAGAAAGAGCCTGGAGACCAAAATCTATGATTCATTTACGACAAGCCGTCAGCACTTCGATCGATTTTTATTTATTTCATTTTAAGGCCACTCGATGATGTACTAAGAAGCTCTCAAGACAGATGCGACAGCGTCAATACGAGCAATAGACTTTCTCTAAATACTTTGTTAATGACACTGTACAAATTCAAAAATGTTTTATTCAAATTCAACATCTGTTTCTTCAAAATGCCACATAAATGCCATTTAAAACATTATTAAAAATGCACACAGAGTAATCAAGTCAATTTTGCTTAATATACATAATATACGGCGACATCATTGGATCAAATAGAGATGTCATTTATGAATAATTTAAACTCTTGAGCTCTCTCATTCTATCTTTGTGTCTGTGTTTGTATGTGCCAAAGCCATTTTCATTCTTTTTTTCTTTCACAATCTCTCTCTCTCTCTCTCTCTCTCTCTCTCTCTCTCTCTCTTTCTGGCCACACAAAATTCGTTCAAACTCGCTTCTACAGTTCTGCATTGGGCGACAGCCAAACACCATATACTACATGTGTTATTTTTGGTTGTTTGAGTAATTAATTGGTTTGAAATGTAACGCAGCTAAAATTGACGCGCCATACTATATTGTGGAATGGAGTGGTTGATGAATGCGTTTTTCGAAATTCTCATGCTAACAACAACAACAAAAAATCACAGATAAAATACAATCTCTGTCAACTTGAGTGATTTTATTTCCCATTGAATTTATTGTATGTGCGCGTCGATTTTTGTGCGTGCACTCTGCGTAATGTGTCCCGGATATGAATGTATCCCGGACTCTCTCCCTCTCTTGGTCTCTCTCTCTATCTCTTCCTTTTCCACTTTTATTCGCTTCGGTTAAGTGCAAATAATTTTGATGGATGTGGGATAAACATGAAAATAACCAAACCACCACACACACACTAGCAATCAACGATATTAGACATGCGAAAAATAGAAGTATAAAATCCCCAACAATGAATGTATGCGAATGAAGGGAAAAAAATGATCCAATGTGCTAATGTAATGTAGTATAATACAGATATATATCGGCAGATGTATAAGCTGCGATCATATATTATGCTTAAAAGAAATAATGCGAACGCGACACCATCTAACTCGTATCTTTCGTTCTCTTGTTTCTTTCCATTTACATACAATGTCGAAACGGAAAAAACACCAAATTTTTCCATGATCCCAAACGCAATGAAAATAAAAACGAAGTAAGGAATACCATTGGAATATATCAGTCGAAACGAGTTATGTTTGTTCTGTATGGTGATGGTGATGGCGACGACGGTTACGACAATGATGATGTGCGTAATAGGGTAGGTATATGCATGCCGTTTACATTATATCACCATTCTTAAAAGTTCAACCATATTCTAATATAAATGCATAGTATATGTGATCACTCGAGTGTCTGTTTCGCTCTATATTATTTGGCAAAATATAATTTTGCATTGCATACACACAGAGACATTTGCCTGAAAACATATTATGCGAGATATTGGATATGAAAACCGAAGGACCGCAGGAATTATTTATGAGTCTCGTTAAGCTTTTGCCAATGTGAGGCGAATGGGCGCGCGTGTGTGTTCGTACACGTAGATGACAAAAAGTACGGGCGAAAAAAGCGTGCCCGTAAAACAAAGCAAAATGGAATCGTAAACGCACCAAAACGAACAATAGAAAGGACACCAACAACGATATCCATCTACAACGGTAGCAACAGTAAAACAACAACAAAATGTCTGTACTATAGTATTCGTATGTGAGTATGTAAAACGAAGTGCGCATACAGAACCGAATAAAAACGTATGGTTTAACTTTTTAGAAGCAACCAAAATGTGAATAAAATAAAAAAATACAACAACGAAATTGTACATGATGTTATTCACATCATGGCAAAATGACACAAAAAAATGGCCAAAGATAAAACAAGTGATGGTGAAGAAGACGGAGGAGGTAGAGAAGTGAAAAAAATCGTCATGCAGTGAAATCACGGTGATTCAATATTCGATCGACAAAAATCGAATAGATTTTCCATCCACCTTTAACCCCGCTCAATCACCTGCTCAAATTTACTAAATGCGCTCGTGCGCGAGTGTCAAATTAAGTTTTCATGATCAGTTTGCATTTTTTATTTGAGCTTACCGCAGTAAAATACCTCGTAAAGTATATTGGGTACGATCACTTTACGCGCGCTATACCTTTTACCATCCACTATCCATTCATCGTTTGAGAAATGTATATATGTAGTGCCCATAAAACAATCAAATGTTCGCCGCATCATTTTGCGATGACAAATTTTATATTGGATTTCATTTCACGTTCCCGTTTTTTTTGTTCTCTGTCATTTTCCATTTTATATCTCATGCTTGTGCATGATGGACTGAGTGTGTGCGTGTGTATTTTTGTTCGGTTCATTCCCATAACTTGCCATTACATACGGTCATATTTATCCAGTGACATCCCATTTATACGTAACATACCTTCACTTGCCGTCACATTCAATATACTAGCGTCGGATGTGTCTGTGTGTCTGTTTGCAAATATGTATCTGTGTATATGGACAAAATGCAAAACAAATTATGTTTATATGCAAAATGTAATTTATGCACCGAGAAAACAGAAAAAAATCGTACACAGATATACATGGTCGCAGACAACGAGAAAAACGAATGGCATAACGCGACAACTGCACATACGAAATCGCCAAAAAAGAGAATAAAAACAAATAGATCACACACGCGCGTATACAACAGACAAAACTCTGTGTGTACGAATAAATTCAGCGAAAACTTTTTTCTCAACGAATCGGTTTTGGTCTTGCTTTCATATATATTCTGTATGGATGTGTTTCTGTCTCGTATATTTGCAAAAGTTTTAAGCTATTTTTTCACTTTCGCTAACGGATTTCAACAAATATTCTGACACAGCAGCGAATTCATGATTTTGCTTCGTAATTACGATTCAAGCAAGAAATACGGAAAACTGCAGAAGCAACACAGACACACAGAGAGACATGTGCATAGACAAAGTGAGACAAAAAAAAATTACGACAAAAATGGGAATAAATTTGCATTTGCTCGCACATAGGTCATATCCATATATTGATAATCTACATATTTATGTCGTTAAATGACGACAAAAAAGACAGTAAAAAAAAGTTAAAACACGAACGTTCAACGAAAAGATGAGAGAGAAAAAAACACGCACATATTTGAATGAAAGTGGAAAAGCGCAACAAACAAACTGCATCCTCCAGTAGATGAATTTCCATTCAAATTCTTGTATTTTCAGCACGCGTATGATTTGCACATTGAAATGCATTGAATGTGTGCACGTTATATCATAAACGAGGTAAAGTGTGCTGCATATGCGAGTGAGCGCATTTATTCCGAAAATGCATGATGAGAATTGACTTTTTATTAGCAAACATTTGGGATATATATTTTTTTTCATTTCATATTCGATTCGTTTGTTTGCTTTATGCAGCGTTAAAATGAAGGATGAACACTTGCCGAAGCAGACGCATAAAACAAACAAACCAACAAAATGTAAATTGTTTTTCATTTTTTTTTTGTTCATCCGTTTCATATTTACCCTGGTTAATTTGGAATTGAGTTGGTATTTCATTTTTACCGAATAATTATTTATGAAGTCTATTGTACACTGTTCGTTTTCCACATCTTTAATCAACCCGTTTGATCATTATCGGCGGCAGTGACGCCAAACGACAAAAGGTTATGCGGCTTCCAATTAAAATCATTGATATGCTGATTGTAACCATACATATAATTTCTCTGTTCTGATCTTTTTTTTTTTCTCTCTCTCTCTCTCTCTCTCTCAATGAATTTGATCCAATTTAGTGCAATTAAAAACTTTTTAATTGGCACCGATTGCATTTTCGTTCCAATTTCAACATCAATTTGCCCGGTTCAAAGTAAATTGTTCATAATTTTTTGTACAAAGACTGTGACATGTTTTTTTTGGTTCTTTTAATAAATTAAATTTCAGTTGAATTGCTTCTCATCTTCGACGCGTTGTGCGTCTTTATAAATTTGATGATGTGAGGTGAAGCGTTTTATGTTATTCCTGCATCAACCAAATAAATTCAATTTCTTTTTGTTGAAAATGGGAAAACTAATTTATTTTACGAATTTTCTCATTTCATCTTATTGCACAATAACACAAAAAAAATGTTTAAAGAGTTGCCGTACAAACCCCCCCACACACAATACGTGTGTGTTGGATGAAGTAATACCATTCGTAGATATTTTGAAGTTTGACACGAACATCGAACACAGAATCTGGATAAATTGTGCAAATATGTCGTAAAAAATGAATCACAAGCCAATTTAAATGTTGCTAGAGATGAACACAGCATGAGGTAAAAATGATGAATGCTGCATCAAAAATGAAAAGAAGACGATGAAAAAATGGAAGAAAATTGAGTCGAAAGTTTATCCTGGAAATCAGCAGGCATCAAAGACATAAATGAACACATCCGTTACTTTTCAGATGAATTCCGAAAAAAGTTCCTGTCTCAATCTATGTATGGTTACAGAGACGCACTACATGCGCTCACCGTTTGAATTGAATCAGTTTTTCAATTGAATTGCGTTTTTTCTGCTTCAATCGATAAATTGGAATTTATGGCGTACGAGTTGCGTCTTGCAAAAGTGGTTTGAGTCGAATAAACAGAAAAAAAGCTGGTGACGAAGAAGAAGAAGAAGAAGAAGCAAAAATCAGAAATCGAAAAAATATATTGAAGGCGGCGTATGTCGATTACTAATATGATTACCTTTTTGCACTGAGCCTGAAATTATCCTTGAACTTTCACTCGCTCACTTCGAAATTATATGGATAAATTGTTGATTTATGACTTGGCATCGATCGTGAAATATTGGTTATGAATAAATTAAATTTTGCTAAAAAATGTATCTGCGCTCCTCCATCTCTCTGCTTCTCTATTACTCTTTTTTTTTGCTCTATCGATGGCTAAAACAGATTGGATACGGCCTCTCATGCATTGCAAAACGATTAGTCTAGATAAAGCGACACGTGAACAGATAACAGTGAACCAACAAAAAAGAAATAATAAGAAGATGAGATTAATTTCCAGTTCTCTTTTACACCTCATTCGTAGCCATCGTGTCTATCGGTCATAGACTATGTATGGCATCATAGTCAAATATCATCACCGTCAATTGCTCTAATAAAGCATATTATACGGATAGATGATTCATTGAGAAAGAGAAAGAGAAGGAGATGTGCGCGCGAGCGCTTCGTCATTTAGTATGCACCGTCTGTTCATAAGTGACCTTTCATCACCACTGATTTTACGGACTAAGAAATATATCATATTTTCAAAAGGTTAATGATAACATGAGCTCATTTAAAATATGTATATTGTACACATATACATCAACGACACGCTAATAAACAACATTCAATTCCACCGATATGAACTTCCAAGTTCTATCATTTAACACTAAATCTTTTGCGGTTTTGTTTCTGAACTCGTTCACTCTTAATGTTTTTATCATCGGTCGAGAGAGAGAGAGAGAGTGAGAGAGAGAGAGAGAGAGAGAGAGAGAGAGTAAAAGCCTTGAATGAACCAGAAAGCTGTGAATTGAACCAATTAGAGACTACGAGGTCTCTAATTGAAAGAGGTGTCTAAAAGTAACATTCTCCATAAATGTTAAAGCAGCTGTGTTAAGTATGACCATTAATAAGAATGAGGATAAACGTCCATTGAATGAACACATTGAAATATGCTATGAACCAAACCACATTTAAATTCAATTTTACACACACATACATATAGAAATATATTCTATACATTCACAGCAGTAGATATGTAATTTAATTGATGCGATTTTTAATGATTACACAATTTTCAGAAATTAGCGAAGCAAATCGATTCATTTATTATAACTTCATTTTAAATATGATTTCCTCCATTGTGTGTGCCAATCCCCATTGAATGCCGTAAATGAATGAATCTGTCAATTATCAGCATCACCAACCGCCACTACCACACCATTGATGTTGCCACCGTTACTGCAATCATTGTTAAATGAGCATTCCAAATTAATTACCGATTATTTGAACGCGGCGAATTGTTATTGTTCTGTGTCGTGAGCACAAAGTGAATTTTACAAAAATTCCATCTTTTCGAGCAGGGATTGCGAGAGTGTGGATGGAATGAGAGATAGAGATTTACTATATAAAAGAGCTGGGCCGTATCGATGGTAACATTCAATCGTGTTTTCTCATTCAGAAGTGGTACATTCAAGTATTGTTTTAAAACAATGAAAGTAAGATCGATATTTGCACGTTTTATTTTTCATTCAAAAAACTTACCATCCATTCTTCTCGACTCTCATCCACCCATAATATATATGTGTAATTGTGTATACAATATAATAAATTTAATGAATATTCGAACGTTGTCCTTCTTTCGTAGGCTATTATCATTTGTGCTGTGTTGATTGCTCTTGTTGCCGATGCTCAGGCTGGTTATTTAAGCGGCATTGGCGGCGGTAAATAGCAAATATTTATTAGTATATTTAGTATTTTCGTTCAGTCATTTTGTTTATTTTATTATTTTGATTGTCTTGCATTGATATTAAATGCGCATATTGGTACTGATAGCGGCGGCGGTAGATGTGTGCCGCGGGTACTTTTGATCGAACATTAAGCATTCATGCGGTTTCCATTTGTGTTTTGTACTAGGGGCTTTCATCATTCGTTCATACAAATTTATACACAATATTCACGTCCTATTCATCATATATACGATTAAAATTTCTCGCCTATACCAGTGAATAAGATGTATTTCAAACTTCAGTGTACACACACACACAGTATTGCTACACAGAATCGAAGAAGATCCGCACAAAAGAGAACAAAAAAACATGCCATAGACGAAATATATACGAAATATACACGAAATATACACCAAATATATGCAGTTATGCACATTTATTTGCGCGTATTACAGATGATTTTGCAATATAGTTCACTATTTAGAGTATAAATCGTATACATTTGAAGATAAAAGCCCCTAGGTTTTGTATACAATGAATTTGGTCTTTGACAGTTTGAATATAATACATATTTAAACGGCCGTCTCGATAATAGTCTTGATTTTATTTCTCGAAAAAGGTGGCTACGGTGGATATTCTAATTATGGAAGTGGTTTTCATGGAGGTGGTTACGGAGGTGGTTACGGAGGTGGTTACAGTGGTGGTTACAACGGTGGGGGTAAGTACCCACTTTTTAACAACATCGACAAATTGCGACAAAAGTTGCGCTTCATCTAAAATTTATGACTCAAACATTTCTTCAACTACTAATTGATTTCGTTTCTGTCATTTTCAACACGGCACGAACCAAACAACAATAAAAAAAACTCAAACCACTGATACGGATGAATGAAAAAAAAACACACACACACCCTGACGACACAGGCTACAGCAGTGGTGAGTAATGCGACATGAATTACTTGATTGAAATTTAAAAACTATTAAAGCAGAAACGGATTCACGGTGAAAAGCACATAAAGCGTGCACGGCGCGCAAACAGTTAATACATCCTCATTACGGAGTATAAAATGAGTTTATGGCAAAGTATGCATGGTGGACCGTCAACTTTTTTCCCTTCGCTCTCGCTCTCTTTCTCTCTTTTTTTTTGTTGCGTATGATGAAGATTACAGATTAACCTCGCAATCCGTTTTTCTGTGAGTGTGTGTGTCGGCAGAACTTTCAAGCACCGCTTTTGCAAGTTTCAAGAGGATTTACGAAAATGAAAAACTTGAATTTGAAATTATATAAAAGTAGTTGATTATGTTGGAGTACTTACTACCCATCAAACGGACACATGCAACCGAGAGTTACGAGAAAAAAAGAGTTGGCGAGAGAAACAAAACAGCAAAAGAAGTGAAATGGTTGCGCTAAATCGGAAAAGAGGGTCAACAGATGTGCTGTCAATTGAATGAATGGCACAAAGTTTATAGTCTTTATAATCTACAGTGAAAAGCATTTAACTGTTTTGGATGTTGCTCTGTATTTTTATTTTCTTTATTTGTGTCCATTTCCATGTTCCCCTTTTTTATTCTAAGCTTTATCCAGTCTTGTTCTGCTGTTGAGAGGCAAAGCAAAAGCATACCGAAGTTTGAGTGTAATAATTAATTTAATTCGCACATTTTTCAGGTTATGGTGGCGGCATCAGCACAATAAAGGTAAATTTCGAGCATTTAATACCCGATATAAGTCATAAATATTTTTAACGTGACTCTAATGAGCTTGTGAGCTACATTATTCATACATTCTCTCTCTCTCTCTCTCTCTCGCATACAAATAATATTTGCTGAAGCAGAACATCATCACTGCTCATTTCAGTTTCATTGTTTTAGTATTTTGAATTGGATTATGTGAGTGTCTATGTAATGTGTCTTGGACGGTAAACAAGACATACACACCAGGAAATCGCATAATTTGGATCAAAACCATGCAAGAATACCCACTCATTTTAAGAACATCAAATAAACCGGCTCATGTACTTTATTTTTCACATTAAAATTTTTAATTTCATTTTACAAGGTCATTCGCTTAGGCGGTTCGGGATACGGCGGCAGCGGTTATGGAGGTGGATATGGAGGTGGACATGGTGGCGGATATGGAGGACATGGTGGGGGTTATCGCAGCTACGGCGGTTATAGCCATGGTAAGTGTCTCATGGTAATCACCTTTTTTGCAGTCACTTTTTATTTTCGCATCTTAAATTAAACTTTTACAATTTCCATTAAATTTCAAGGCTGGTAATTAAACACTTGACGGCAAACATTAGACGAATTTAATGCCTTTGATAAACAATGCTCCGGCTGGTGTTTTTTTTAGTTAGGGAAGAGCCCCGCCATCGCCATTAGTCATCAATTATATGCATTATTATGTCGAATTGTGCCGAACGATAATAAATTTTGAAACAAATAAAATTTTGGTTGGTCATAAAAGCAACAATTATTTATTGATTTTTTATTGGCGTTAATCCCAAAGATACGTTTTGCTAATATTTCGGCATGAACATTGAAAATCACAGCAACAAAAACTCTCGACATATTAACAATTGGCCAAACGTCACACATATACAGATATTTGCATCCATAACGCAAATAGGTAATGTAAATTCATAGTCGTTGGCCGTCCCTTTCTCTTCTCGGTCTGATATTTGGCCATTGGTTCGGTTCAGATCGCAGTGACTAATGCTCAAAAATATTTGCCCTCACACACATTTTCAAAGTGCCATTTGGGAATAATAAAAGGCCGAACCTTTGAATTTTGCAACTCAAAATGGATTATTTCGAAAATAACAAATGTGCGCTAGTTGTTGGTTTGGGTTTCCGGTTCACTCTCTTGGCGTCAGAAAATGAATCTTATTTTGTGCGACGATTGTTTGTTCGAGAACCATCATCATCGTTTTATAACATACAAAACTAGCAATAAAATGTCTGGTAGTAGTCGTGTGTGAGGTTTTTTTTTTCCTTTTGGAAAATTAACATTTATATTCAATAAACAATGCGTGGTAGAAGAGCATTAAATTTCCTAAAAGTGTTTCCACAGAATGTTATTCAACAACAGCTGTATCACCATTTAGTTTTAGTCACTGCATGTGTATTATTATCGAAATTGAATGTATATTGTATGTTAGGCGAGCCATGTTGTTTTATTTTCGTTATTTTTCAATTCGCCGTGAATATTTTGTTAAATATTCAAATGCAAATTTGTATGTATGTGTGTGTGTAATTAACGGCTGTGTTCATAAATTTTCGTTCAAGTTAATTCGGCTGTAATGTGTAAATTGTGTGCGGAGGGCTAGACTTTAATACAGTTTACAATTTTTGGTTTGCATCGGCTGTTTTGGTGTATAACTTGTTAATGGTGTTGTTGTTGCCGTTTTCGTTTTTCTGTATATTTAACTTTAAAATTTAAGCGCTTAAATGGACGGCATCTCGTTCTCATAAATATTAAATTTTAAGCAAATAGTGTGAAAATTCAAACCAATTTTCTGTTTGGTTTGCACCATTGTGTGCGCATTTATTCGTGCAGTTTTGAGCGTAAAGTAAAAGAAGAGTGGAACGCACCGGCTTGCATGCATGCATATATGTATTAACACACACGCGCGCGCTCGCATCTTTTTAGTATAATATACCATTTGGAAATGTCTCTATTTCCCGTTGGCCAACAAATTCGAATCGAACAAATGGCTTTTGCTAATGGAACCGAATCGTGATATTTTTGAATGGTTTTCGGCTTACGAGGATTATCATTTGCGAAAATATTTGAAATTATTTTGGGCATGGCATGCCTTGGTTTGGTTGGTTTTCGAAACGGCATTCGGTTCGGATCTGAATATGTTGTGTATTTGTGTTATGGGTTGCTTCATAGTATTTGCGGTTGAGTAGACGCGTAGCATATTCTCTATTCCGGTCAGTATTTGTTCAGCTCACACACTCTCTCTCTCTCTGCAAAAAAAAAAAAAAATTAACAAACAAGGAATTATAAATAGCCTCCCGATGTGTGTTGAACGTATAACCATTTATCACTTGTAAATGAAATATTATTCCGTTTTTAATGTCATATTTCCAACTATTAATATCGTTGTAATAGTAGTAATTTTTCCACTCACATTCTATTCCTTCTTCATCTTTTTCGCCGGTATAATCTTTTTTTTCTTTTATTGGCCTCTATCCGAAAATTAAGAATATCTGACCGCTAAACAATGGAGTGAAACCGAAAGCCAAGAAAAAAATAGCCGATAATGATTATATTGCGTGAGTTACAAAAATGTGCCTTTCAAATGGATTTTAGTGAAGTCATTGAGCGTACAAAAAATCCTGATCTACACCCTGCCATTTATATTATTCGAAAATGGACAATGCATTTCCCAGACACCATTTAACATATATAATACAGAAATGCCGTTGTCCATGAGGATAAATTCGTTTAATCACATGTCACATACAAGTAAGCAAGCAAAAGAGAATAACCACTGGCAATATACTTTCTTTCATGGCATGTGTATAATAATAATAATGAAATCGTGTGTGTGTGTGTGTGCGCATATACGAATGGTGAGAATGAATTGGACGCGCCTAATCTCATTAGGTAATGAGCAACGGGGTCAAAACCGGGCACCATAGCCATATATGGTCATTGCGATATGTATACATCGTTTTAACAAACAGCGTTACAACTAACTTAACTGAGGATAAATCGAAGCTTAAAACGCTTATACGATAATACGTAAACGAGAACTGAGAAAGAGCACGGCATACCAACCAACCAGCGCACTGTTCTCAAGGCAAACGCAATGTGGCGGAATCAGAATGCGATACATATAGAGTGGCTTTTATAATAGCCTCTGGTAAAAATGGCGTGTTTAATGTGTAAAACTAGGAATTATGTGAATTAATTCTCTCTTTTTTGGTGTATAAGTGTGAGTATGTGAATACCACTTTTGCCCATAAGATTGAGCAAACTGGAATGTGTATGTGTATTTACACAATGGAACAAACGTACACAATTTATGTTGAGAGAACAAACATGAAATAAGAAACATCCCGTACACACCAAGAGGACGAATGCGAAAAAAACTCAATGAAAGAGAATGCGAACGAGAATGAACGAGCGAATCAAATGAATAAAACAAATAAATGAGAGAATTTTTTTTTATTGCTTTCACATACGCACACACACCAAATTTCAAGCCAACAGCGAGAAAAAAAACCCACAAAAATGCATCAACAGCACGAACACAATGGCACACCAAAAATTATGATTATTAGATGAGTCAACAGAGAGTGAATGAATGAAAAAAAAAGTGCCCGCTTTCTGGAATATCAACAACACTAACAGCGGTAAACAACAAAAAAAACGGCGATTTCTTTAAACTACTGACTAGATTTTCACACAACAGCAATTTGAGGGAAATAACAAGGAATTTCGGGTGCACGTTTGCCAACAACTCGTTCGCTCGCCTGACATCAACAAATGGAGACGTATAGTAATAATCATAATAATCGTAAATGTTCTGCCCTGATATTTTGCTACCATATTCGTATGTGCAAACGGATTTTTTTGTTCGTTAAAGGGCAAAAAGTTTCCGACAAAAAGCACCGGGAAAAAAGTCGCACAAAACACTCATATATACACACACATACTCCAAATAAATGAATGGAGAGAATGAGATAGACAGCGAGAGAAGAAACTAAAGCCATTATTACTGTTATTAGGTATTCAGACGATGGTTACGTGTGCATGTTGTTCCTTGTATGCTCGCATCATCGTCTATTTCATACGTAAACGAACTTTTTCCGATCGCCTATCCTTTTGTGTGTATGTGTATGGAGGAGAGCGCGCGCGGTCTGGCTTATCTAGCGAAATAAAACTTTTTGAAAGCAGAAAAATTGCGTTCTACCGATTAATAAATTTTTCAATTTATCTCGATTCTTATTTTCTCTTTCTATGATTCTGTCCAGAATTGTAGCCGATTATTTTTTTCTATCTGTCTGTCTGTCTTTCTCTATCTCTCCTCATTTCATCTGTCGGTTCCTGTATTCGCCTCTGCCTCCGTGTTGCTGGTGGCCATTTATATAAATGCCCCCAATGCCACTCTTTGCTTCGAACGTAGAAAATCGGTGTTTATAACAAGCAGTCATTCCGCAGCATTTTTTTATTTGTTCTTTACACACTCTTTTTTTTGTATGTACGAGCCATTTCAAAAGAATAGGACAAGCATGGCGAAGAGAATAGAACATTAATTATAATGAAAAAGTGTGGAACAACAGCAATAATGGAAAACAATCGTAAATCTTGATTACAATTACGACACAAGCATACACACACACATACACCAAACGAATGCAGCGAACGCGGACAAGAGCGCGCATATAATATCGCGAACGAGACATTAAAAACTTGAGCACACACACAGAGAGCGCAATAGAAATGTGTATATGTATGAGAAATAGAAATCTGTCTTGGCCGCTTTCATATTCAAACGCTCCCATAAACTCAAACATCACAAATCCCGGAAAGAAAAAGATGTACCATTGAACTAAAAGAGAAAAAATAAAAATAAAAAACTACAGAAAAGAAATAAAACACAACCGGAAAATAAGAGAAAAAGAATGCCAGAGAAAGCCTGTGAACCATCTCCTTTTATACAGAGAAATGGACAAAAGCAAAAAAAAAAAAAAAACGTTTGAGAGTGTGAGAGAGAAAAATAGCAAACGATAGTGAGAGAAAAAAGAAGAAAAATGAAAACAACATAAAGAAAATCCGATTCCCGTGTTGTTTGCTCAAAACTTTTATCTGCACTCGAGCAAATCAGCCATGGCAATTTAAAGAGGCATACAAAGGTTGTGCGCGGTGTTCCTGCAGTGAATATAAAAAAAAACACGTTGAAAACGGAAGAAATTTTTACTACACTAGAACATTCGCTCTCCTATTACGAAAGGAATGAACGAAATACCGTGAATATAGTTCATGTTAAATGCGTATAGTCATCAATGTCGACTGAAGCAATAAGGATGGAACAATGAAATCGTTTAACGAAAAATATGCAAGAGCTGACACGATCCATATTCAAAAACTTAAAGTTTCAACATCGTCGACGTCGTCATCATCATCAGTGCTTATGAATGAAGAAATAAACAAAGAAAAAAGAACACGTATAAATACCTAAAACAACAGCAACACCAACTAAAACAAAACACGCTTTGCACACGTTCAAACGTAGTTGTTGTAGTGAAATGGAGATAGAAAGAGCCCAGCGGCAAGCATTTTCCAAACCATATAAATTCGATGAGAATGAGATGAGGGAAACAGGCAAACGGGCAAAGTCAATGCAAAAGGATCCACAACATTTAGATCATCAAAAATGGGAGAAAATCTATAATTTATAACGCTTTTCGATAATTTTATGATAAATGGTGTCGCGTAGGATGCATCTTTAATAAATTATAGATGGTGGTTGCCGAGATATAACATTTCAAATATAAATGAAGCCCATAGTTTGTGTGTGAATGTATGTATATTTGATATAGTCAGGGTGCGTGGCATAAACTATTTTGTGCTGTAATACTCGAGGTAAGAGACGTTTCTAAATAAGATGAGTTACGGCCGGAGAACCGAGAAAGTGTCACTAATCGATTTCGAATACATATATAAGTTTGGACGGAGATGCAAGACGTTCGTGTGATATTCGAGATTCTGTATAAGATATCTTCATTTCACTCCGCACCATCAACTCTGTCATAAGTCGTATAAGTGGTAAGAGTCAGTGTGCAGCAGCAGCAGCATCATCATCGTCATCAAGCTATTTCGTATTAAATAGGTTGATGTGCACAGCCATGGCTAGTCGTTTCCAAGATATACGCGCGCCGTTTGCTAAACAATTCAATATGGCCAAAGCACAAACAACATCAAAGATATGCGAAAACTAACACCCCATTTCTCTATTTTCTTTTTCGCTCTGTATATCTTTTGCCTCTTCCTCTCGCTACCTATCTATCTTTCTCTTGCTTTTCATCATTCCCCATTCCATTTTCTTCATCATTGCCAGCTGTTATTGCTGGCGGTGTGGTGTTGCTGTTGTTTATTTGCTTCGTGCCTGTGTCATGCACACACTAAATAATACCACCAGCTCAAAAGTAGTCAACATTGAAGCTCAATGTCTGACGTTGTCGTTCATCTGGTGATCTCACTCACAGCCAGAACGAGTGAATGAATCGAAACGGGACAGAGAGTGTGGAGTCGTATGACTGTAATGATCTAATTTATGGCAAGTGCCGTAAGCTCATTCTCCATTCATCCATTTTGACCAAAGCAATTCCTATAACCGACCAAATGCGATGAAGAAACTTAAAACAACAATAATAATAAAACACCAACAGCAAACGACATTAATCGCACAAGTATCGTAGGTATGGTCGATGTTCGACATCATACACAAAGTGTGTCGTAGCACCAAAAACTACATCTTTCTTTTTTTTCTCTTTCTCCCTCTCTCTCGGCGTGCTCATTCAAATCTCATTCGCATACACACAATATCGAAGTGTGTGTATATACATACATTTAGATGAAACATCTACACAGTGTGACTGCAATATATTACGAATAAATATTCAGCAAGAGTAAAGCATAGCATTTTTGCGAGAGCTTTTGCTTCATGGGTTAAAATATATTACTCAGTCAACGTTAAACAGCTTAATGCATAATGTATATTCATCATGAACTCGATGACGATAGGTATTTCGGCCGTTGTTGCCTCAACATACAATCTGCTATTGTTGCACGTCTGCTGCTGCTGCTGCTGCTGCTGCTTCTCATTCACTAGCTCTCTCCTTCATTCACTCACAATCACTGTGGATTTTTGAATCTCTTTAAGAAAAATTCTCATTGTTTTTTTTTTCACGTCTTCTCCTTCCCCCTTCGAGTTTCTTTCGAGAGGAGTTAGCCCGTGCATATACATTTTTTCTGCTTTCTTCTTTTTATATTATAAATTGGCTGTATGTGAGACTCATTTCACCATGGCATATCTAAAAGGTGCCCCATCCAGTTCGTTGTGGTTATATATATATATTTGTGCGCTTTAAGTGTGAATGATTTCAAAAGAAAAAAGCGAGAGAGGAAGAAAATGACAAAAAAACATCCATACAAAACATGTTTCACACGTTTTACCTAGTTTCATTCTTCAAGAGAGAGATTTGGTCGGATGAAAACTGGAACGAAGTTTCGATTCTAAGTTTTAACTTATAATCATAATAATTTTAACGCTTTGAAAGCGTATATAACTTTATAAAGTATCTAACACATTCGGTGTTTCGGTCGCATGCATTTTACATTCATAATGTTTCATCAGTTGTTTCAAGTTCGTTCTCGTTCTTTTTTCTTTTGGAGATTAGTCAGAATACAGGGACACAAGAGCCAAAAGTTGGGCTTTTGCCTTAAAGCGTTTCGTAAATAAACGTTTATATACACACATATGCACATCCAAATACATGCATAAATATTAAGTAATCTAATATTTATGTCAACCATTCTATAAACAATGAACATGTGTATGGCATGTGGAATATGTGTGTGATCGGAGGTGATGTTTTACAGCGCGAACTATACACACAAACACAGATCTGAAAATACACGGAACATGTTTTTACATCGGCATGTTTACGTTTTCACATTAGTTATTATAATATTTGGCTCACGGTCTCAATCTCGGATACAGCATATCGACCACCCGACCGAATGTGCCAAATGTACAAACAATATATTAGTGTGGTGTGTTGTGGATAAATGACATTTCAATAAAAGAAAAGCACATTGTTAGTACAATCGATCCGAATATATCACAACCTAAAAATTACGTTAAATTAAAGAATGACGGCCGGCGGCTTGTTTGGTTTTACAATTTTAAAGTAAACTTTAAAACTTAAGTTCCAAATTTGGAAATGTTATAAATCATATGAGTGGATTTTATGCAGATGTTTACCACACACACGCCCACACACATCTCACTTGAAAATGACAAGAGGCTTTGGCTATCGCATCGGTCCGGAATTAAGGGTTGATTTCCGCCCCACTCTATTGTACCTGGTCTGTTGATCATGGTGCTGAGCCAAAATCCGAAAGAGCAAAAGAGCCAAAGAATGAATAGCAGAATTAGCATACATTCAATAATATAATGTGGCCAACATTGGTTACGGCTCATGTAAATATATTCAAAATAGTAGGAGCCATGTCGTTCGTTTGCCCGTCCGGGTATATGTTGTTGTTGTTGTTTTTTTTTGCTTTATTTCCATGTTTATAACATAACACAACACATAACATGTGTGTGCTTTTGCTTGCTTTAGATATCAGTGAGCATCCGTATGCATTGCTCTCTCTATCTTTAACTCGCTCGCCAACACCAAATGTTATAAATATATACGAACACTGATGTGTGTATGTTGTGTTTGGCTTAAACGTGTTAAATGTGATGGGAAATAAGCAATGAAATCAAGTGTGTGAAAGTGCTCCAATGTAAAACGGTTCTTCTTTCACTCACAAAAAGCTGCTCTCGACAACATCAACTAACTTTACATGCAGATAAAGAGCTAGTATATGTATAGGATTGGTACATGTGATGCCCAAATGAGACGCGTCTCTGTACAGCAATCCGATATGATGACGACGATTATGCTGTTGCTGTTCTAACCATGTTGTTTTTGCACCATTGCTGTTCATATAGAGATCGAGTGTGCGAGAATGAATGTGACGCTATTAATGCAACGATATATTTGGTACATTTATAAGACGCCTAAGCTGTTGATTTTTCCCATTTGCGCCAATAGTTTTTCATTTAGACGAATGGATGGCATTAGGATGTTCAGATGTAATGATGCCATTTCATACACACACACAATTATTTTCGTATTCTTTTTTTTTTTTTGCTCGGTGTTCTTGCGAAAAAGATTCGTAATGTGTGCGTTTTCATTACGTTATGTTACATTTCGCTTCGCAATTTCGGGTTTTTGTTTGGATGAGTACGACGAGCTTTGGTGTATGTGTAATCTTCGTATCAGGTGTTCGTCGTTGTCGTCATCATCGGTGCTGTTGGTGCGCCCATTCACATTCATTACTGTTATTATTTTCTTTCCGTTCATTTGTTTGTTATTTTTTTGTTCGTGTTCATTTTCGTGGATGAATTCACACGATACTCAACACACTTTGCTGTGACGCAACAACATTGCACACAAAATCGAAAAATATCTCTACCATTCGCGCGTAGAGTGTGTGGAACTACACTTCGTTTAGAAGACAAAAAATATAGGAGTAAACCATCCAACTCAACAACCAAAAAGCAATTCGTCGAGAGTGAGAATATAGGAACACAAAACAGCAACAGCAGCAGCATCATCAGTAACAACGACAACAACAACAACAACTCATGGATAGAATGCACAACAAGAAAAAAATATATACTATATGCGTATAGGAAACAACAACGAAATTATCGTTTGAAAGCATCGAATTTAATGCTGCATTCAAGCGAGCTCATGCATGCTTGAACGAAGCAAAAACAGATGACACTTTTAATACAAGGTACTTTTGACTATTTTTCTCTCGTTTATCCCGGCATATTATTTGCTTGTCTAGTTGCTTTTTTTCAACTTCTTATTCGTTGATAGAACGAGAGAATGGGGGAAAGAGATTTGATATGAATTTAGTTGTGCTCCACAAAACAGAGCATATACATTCGCAACACATAGCTCATTCTCTCTCACACACAAACACACACTCCGAATTTTTTTTCGCATAAAACATTTCCGAGAGGCTGCTGTGTCTCTAAAATGATGTGAAAAGAGCTAAAACAGCGTTCGCGTGCGCTAAAAGAAAAATGACGACGAACAATTTACACTCGAGACTTTCAATATAAAACAACGTGAAAGGAAGATAGCAAGGAGAGAGTGAGTGAATTGGCTGAGCTGATGCGCACATGGATGCGATAAATATGAAACCATGATGATGGAAAATGAATGGGAAAAAATGTAAATAAATTTGTGCCAAAATGATTATAATGTATGCGTGCATAATTCTTGGCATATAATTTTTCGGGCTTTGGATGGGTACAATCTATCCGGAGCACGGAGTGTGAGAATGGGACATCACGAGAAAGAGAAACTCAAAAAAAGAGAACAACACAGATAGACACAAAGTTGTGTGTAGAGAGAAAGTTGAGAGAAATATAGAGAGCTTATATGCTTATACGGTTTTTCATTCTTTACTCGATTCAGATGCATATTAAAAAACATTTGTCAATTGAAATTTCGTAAAATTGTCACGTCGTCTTCACTGCCACCAATGCTCCTTTTCTCCACACTCATACCATTACATGTGCACCAGCTATGGTGATGTGGCGACGTTACACAGTTACTGTCATTATCTACCAACATTCAAAATCATGAGAATCAAGCTTTAGTTCGTTTGCCTCTTTCATGAGTGGGCACACACACACATACACAAATACACATACGCTAAAGAACCATTCAGCGTCGAGAGAATATTTTCACAAAATCACAAAAATGCACACACGAATCGTTTCGTTTTCTCATTGAGAATACATTATAATCTGTCTGGGATGAGTGCAAAAAGAAGAAAAACCTACCGCCAACGGGGAAAGGCGAACAAACACCACACGCACACACACCACGAGAGGCAAAGAGATGAGAGAATGAGTGAAGGCAAAATGAAAAAGAAGAAGAACTTCGAAGTTGATCTGTGTGTTATGTGAATTATATTGTTTGGGATTCAGGCAGCCCCATTGAAGATAACAACTTTGGATTTTCGTATGTACGTATGAATCAATGGGTGTGTGTGCGCTGTGTGTGTTGAATTCTTATCGCACCGCATACTTATATTACACCATGCATTAGCATATTTTCAACGGTTTATCTCTTGTTGATGATTGTTGTTGGTTTCTCTTGGTTTATTTTTTTTTCTTTCTCTTGTTTTTTTTTCTTTTTCTTTCGTTTGTACGTTTTTTTGCCTTCTGTCGTATCTATCTTTGCTGTTTTTCGTGTTTTTTTCTTCTTCTTTCTTTGCCATTCAAAGTTGCAGTTTGCTGGTATTTATACCATTTGGAAAAGTTGGGTGTTTTTCAAGCCTTATCACATGTGTTAAAAAATTAAAGCCGGAGAAATTAAAAAGTGGGATCGTGAACAAACGGAAATACAAAATGTCTGGCTGAAGGAAATTGCAAAAAGTGTGAGACACCGGTATGAGATGGGAAAAACGAAGAAAGAAAAATACGCGATAACGATTTACAGTAAAGCAATTGGCGATATCCATGGGAAA
>NW_022198046.1:10135161-10162148 GCF_009176525.2 Contarinia nasturtii
ATCACAGTGCGGAAAAGTTCATCTTACGGATGTAAGACATTTTATTTAGAAATTCCAACAAGGGTAACCCACTGCTTCCTTCCTCATTTTTTGGAAATAATCATTATTATCAATTTTAATTAACAAGCATTTTGGCGTCAATATTGAAAATCGAACATGAATTGGACATATAAAAAAATTACACGCAACGATGCGTTCTTGTTTTTTGTTCTATCATTTGCAAATCGGTTTGGTTGATTTCATTGCCCGTTTATTCTCCCACTCCTAATTGCTTTTTTTCTGTTTTGCTCTATTTCAATTTTGATGCGTATGCAAAAAATTATCATCGAATTAATGCAAACGATTTTGAAAAAAAAAATCGAACATGGTTTAAAGATTAAATCAGGTAACACATTAGCATTGATGCCATTTTAATTATACAACATGAATTGTTCAATTTTCATTGAGTTTATTTATTTCCCTTTCCGTTTTCATTCACTTTTTACGTGTATAATAATGAATATAGAAATGTTGTTGCTTTTTTCTATGCAAAAATAAAACGATTTTTCAATTTGTGACTTTTCAAACATTTTTTTTAGCGTTTGTTTGTTTGCTTGTGTGTGCGGGAAAGTCATATGATACATTTTTACCATATTTATTCATAATAGATTATTGGCGTGATGGCGACAACAGTAACCAGCATTGACGATGGTATGAGATGGAATAATAAACTAATGAATTGAACATATGGTTAAATTTCCATTCTTCTCCTTTCACGCTATGTCTTGACGTCAATATGTTTTGTATTCTATTCAATTGTACGTGAATACATCAAAAAAAAGAATAAAGAAAATAGATCGAGAGAATGGGGGGCTTTTTTGTGTCAGTAAACATAATACGATTTTGCATGAATTCAATTAGTTTTTTCTATTGTGCATTTTCTTAAGTAAATAGATAGGGCTGCTGACATATACACTTGTATACACACTTGAAGAGAGAAGAGAGAAATAAACTGAAAAAAGCAAGAAAATTTTCTTTTCAACGGTTCATTCCTTTCAATTCCTTTTTGAAATTGGGCACATGCTATGATGATGCTCACGCGTTTTGTCGATATTATATTACCCGAAAAAGAAGTGTACAATCAAACTCGGCTTTGCCTCTCCATCGCCCCAGCCTCACTGATGAATGTATATTTGTGCATAAGTGAGGCGCTTCATTAACCATCAAATCAAAAACATCAAGACACAGTGAAAAAATGAAAACGAAAATAAAACCGGAGATGCTGAGAGCTTTTGTTCAATTTGGCAAACGATAGAATGAAAGACAACAGAGTGAACGATGTGAAGAATGAGAAAAAGCTCAAGAGAAGTAGAAAAAAAAAATAAAGTCGAAATGAATTTCGAGGGAAATGTAACGATTCGATAAGAGCCCGATGAAAAATCGACATGATGAAGAGAGTGAATAAAAAGAAATAGAGACGAATCAAAAGAAATAGAATAGTCGCTCTGTCTGACTGACACACACACGTGCTTATTATGCCAAGTGCTTTAGCAACTTTGCAACCACACGTACACACGATTCAATTTAAATCGGAGCAAATTTTATTCAGGACATTAACCCACGAAAATATACACATTTGTACATATCACATACATTTTGAATTAAAAGTGATTTCTTTGCATCCATTTTTATTATTTGTGCTTTCTGTTTATATTTCTATTTTTCATGTTTTTTTTTTCTCTCTTCTTTGCCGTCTCTCGTTCTTTGCTTTGGTAGCACCGTTTTTTTTTTATTTTCATTTGTCGTTACAATAAAACGTGCGGTTCATGAAGTAAAGTAGAACGGGCATATATATACACACTTAATTTTTTCGCCCATAAAACCACAGTGAATGTGAATGTGAATGTTGTGCAGACGACAATTTGTGCTGTCGTGACGTGGATTGAGAGAAGTAAAATTGATGTTTAATGCTTTAACATTGAATATGTCTCGAAAATGATATAAACTGGTTTTGTTTGTGTGTGTTTGAGCACAAGAGTAAATGCATGCAAAAAGAAAATGATGGGGTGGCAACGGGTGACAGTACAGTATACGATTTCACAAATAAAGTTGGCTGAATATCTTTTTTTGTCTGTTTCGCCGCGAAATCATGTATCAGTGTTTTTTTTTTGTTCCGCATCATCAGATTTACTTCAATATTAATGATATAATCTCTCTTGATTCCGTACCGTTGTACAATTAATCTCCGTATGTGTCTTTGTCCTTTCACATCCAGCTCTTTCATTCCCCATTTATTGCGATACTCATTGTACATTTACGATTTTCATAAAGCTCGAGAGTCACTCAACAGTAAACACACAGAGGCTGATGGTGTGAGCTTACATAAATTTATGTATGGTTTGATTTTCTGTCATTTTCGATTGTTATGCTACATTTACGCGACAATTTTGCCTGATGATGGTTTCACATTTTGCATTTTTGCATTTTGTATTCGATTTCGTTGATTGTTACGAATGCATGCTATCCATCATAACAATCGTAAATAATTCGTTTCCATATTGCTACGTATTCATCATTCGTTAAACTAAATATAAATACAACATTATATGTTTATATGATTGCATATGAATCTGTCACGCTTTCACATCCCACTCTCATCCGATCCCATTCAATTGAATGCTATTCACAAAAGAGCGTACAATATTCGTTAAATAACATAAATAAAAGGAAAAAACAACCAGTGCTGCAGCAGAGCCGAACCGTATTAGCTGAAGTTAAAGATGAGGAAACGAACAAATAAACAGAGCGAAAGAGAGCACAAAAAATGGAAAGAAATGTTTTTTTAATGTTCATAAAAGCAGCCATGTCAATCAATTTTGTCTTCTTCTCTCATGATTTTTGACATTAATAAGACTTATACATTTTCAGTAATAATTCGCCAACGCAGCTGCCCCAACCCCCGTTTCCCTTCATCTGTTTTGTTAAGATGAAATTTCTGTTGTATTCTTCTGATTTAAGAACTGCCATTTACATTTAAATGTATACATATTTGTCGTTTTCTATAATTTGTATTCGTTCGTCAATGAAAAATAAATATTTTTCAATGAATGCCGACGATAGAGAAAGAAAAATGAGAAGTAAAAACAGAAATGAGAGTATATATAGGTTTAGCTACTTTTAGGAATTCTTATTCTCTGATGCGGCTCTATTGCCATTTGCACAAACATCTTAATAATTTCCATCGTTCTCTGTTTGGTTCTTATTCCACCCCCTCTATCTCTGTTTTTTTACTGTGTTTTTTTTTTATTTGTATGCCAGATTCATTTCTTTATATTTTGTCCTTCTATTTGGCATGTGAAACATTGTGTGTGCGTCTATATATGTATTGAGTTGTTGGTATGAATAAATTTTTGAAAATGTATTCGATCGACACAACGACGAATAGGTCCAAGAAATCGGAAGTAGTAACACAGTATCGAGAGATAAATATAATTCGTTCGATTGTTGTTGTTATTACGGTTTTATTGTTGGTGGTGAATCGATGGAAAATATGTAATTTGGCATCTTTTTTCGCTCTCGACCCATTCTCTCTTCGCTCAGGATTTGTTCTGGATGAGTGGTATTGGTGAAATCTATTTAAGTGAGATATACATATTTGTCATGTTATAGACATACAAAAATATGAGAAAAGAAAAATATTGTATATTGTTTGCGTCTCCATTTATTCTCTCTTGCATTGTGCAAATAAATTTTCCTCTTCTCCTTCACGATTCTGTTGTGAAACGGATAAATTGAAAAATTCGAAATAAAATGAAATTGGATAGAAGAACGACGACATCAACGAACGATGAGAAAAAAAATATACATTATAAAACGGCGATATAGAAAAATGAGTTCTGCATTTTGCCAACGATTTGGTTGGAATGAGCGCGTGTTTCGTAGTAACGATTTTATACGTACAAACACAAAACATATTTATAAATTTCTTTCTCTCTCTCCTCAATTTTATAAAGTGAATGAGCGAGCACGAGCTTTCAAAAATGTGAGAGGTCTTTGTTCACAAGAGGATCTACTCGTGTCGGTTTTATCAATTTCCGGAAGTTTTAAGCATATTTTGTTGTTCTCTATTAATAAATGTTTTCGGCTTTAATATAAACTTGCTTTCTCTCTTCTTTCACATTTCTATTTTATCTAGACATCGCTAAAACATCATCAGGATTGTTGATGCCAAAGTTATTGTTCGGCTGTGACTTGTTTGTCGATCTCGCTCTATATTTTGTCTATTTCAATCACTCTCACGCTATACAAGTCATCACAATTCTGATATTTCAATTGCATTGTGTGGAAATGCACACATCAAGATAGATGTGATGTCATGATTGAATCATTTTCCAATTTTTGTTTGTATAAAAGTTCTCTTGTTTCACTTTGTCTATTTCGCTTACTTCGGAGAAGAATTCGATGACGAAAAACATCTGCATCCTATATATATTTCTGGATGGTCCGAAAAACAACACATTTTCCTATTGTTATTCCGACACACAGATATATAATCTTTGTTTTGCTCTCCTATATATATTACATTCCTTCTAACGTTATCATCAAAAACTTTTTGCCATGACACATTCCCATTTTTGCTGGCGTCTTGAGAATTCTCAATTCTTTTGTTACTGTCATTTCTCGCATGAATACACGCACAACGACGAATTAATAATGGTAATAATATTATTTATGGAAAAGTTTATGAATTCATAGTTCTAAAGTAAATACAATTTGGCCAAAATGCGAGTGATGGATTTTTGGTTTTTGTTAGACATATTTTGTTGCGCCCGTTCTATACTCTTTTTACACTTTTCAATGTGCGTATAATGTGCATGAGAGCATATTTAAATATACGGTTTTTCGCCAATTTTCCATCATCCCAAATTCTAATTAGACTAAAAGTTTAACTTTGCTTTTTATGTGCGTCTATAGACTTTTGAGTTTTGGAGTATTTCAATTGCGCTAGCAAATTTTCCCTACTCACATTATTTGTTATAGACATTGTCTCTTTCTCTTTCTTTGTGTGTGTGTATGTATGCAAACTATTTTGCATGTATTTGGTTGAATACCCTGTCTTTATCTGGCTGTCAGTTTTTTCTGGCTTTATGCTCATTGCGTCATTTTGAAAATTGCTAATTTATCGTCTTCATATATCGTCGCACCCCGTTTCGCAAACACATAACACTCACACTCATACGTATTTAATATCGTATGCACATCGCACAACAACAGGTATCCAATTTGAGTTTCACATACAATATCTGCTGTTAAATGCAGTTTTAATTGATTTTCTACAGTTGTAGTTCGTTCATTCGATTTTAATTAGTTTTTCATGGCGATTCCATTTTTCCGTCATATAGTTATAGTATATATATGTGTGCATGTCTGTCGTAGTACAGAATAGATCTGTTTTCTAATCTCTGGTTTGGTTCGGTAATTTCGTTGCAATTAATTGTTTTTTGTTTTCAGTTTTCAGTTTTCGCCGACATACGGTCACTTACAGTGCAACCGAATCGTCGGCAATTTTATCGAAATTGCTATTTGGAACTATTGAATGACTACTATTATTCGTCGTCGTCGTCATTGGTGTTGCGGTGGTTGTATTGTGATGATGGGTAGCTTTGTTATCAGTGGGTATTTGGGTGATTGAGTTTGGTATGTGTCAAGTATCGGCTGGCGTTGTTGCATCATGTGCATCGCCGCCATAACCTTCATCAGGACTATCGGCCAATGGACCTGTCAATTGTCGTAATTTATCACCATTGTTGTTATACTGTTCGGCTTCTTCTTCTTCTTCTTCACGATTTTCGGGTATCACATCTTTTTCTAGGCTGCTGTTATTTAGGATGATTTTTTTCGCATTTGTCGCCGTTAATATAAGATTTGGCGATGTTGAACTTATGATTGGATCAATTTTAGTTACATTATAGCCGGGCAATGCTGGTGGCCATTGTGGTAGACCGGTCGGTGTTCCGGTGCAAACCATCGATGAATTACTTAAGATACCTACGATGGGTTGAATTGTTTCATTTTTATAACCGTCCGGCGGCGATGGAAATTGTTGATCGTTTACTTGTGGCAATGTTTGATGATTATTATCGGCGCCCGCTTTTGGATAACCTTCGACCGTGTAACGAATATCTTTTCGTAAATTGTATGTGTCAAATGCGAGCGTTGAACCCTGATTTAAGAATTCAGCTTCCATTGAAAACCGAACACCCTGATTATGTGCAGTTTTTGCTTTCGGTTTGTGCGGCAACGTACGATAGAAATTCACTTGATTGCTTGGTTGATTTAATAAATGGGGTTGCACCAATGGTGACATTGGTATGCCTTGATGATAATCTTGGTAGCATACGAATGGATGATTCGAATTTTGTGCTAAAAAGCATCCCGGACTCAAGTGAACATCCACTTGATGGTGATGATGATACAAATCTTTATTGATGCCTTGAGGTAAGGTCGTCAATGGGTTAGAATATTTGACAGCAGCCGCAGCAGCAGCAGCATTTGCAATATTCGCAGCATTACGTAGCATTTTCTCGCTCGGATGATAACCATTTTCACAATTTAAACCCTGTATACTACATGGTCCAATTGATGCTTGTTCACTGGCTGCATCATCAACATCGATATGCGTACGACTCTTTACACTCTCAGCATCATTTATCAAATCAGGATTTTGATCTTGATAATTTCGTATTGATGTTGGCGGACTACAACATTGGCTGCCTGTCACCGATGTAATTTCATTGCCGCTATTGTGACTGAGATTGTGATGGTGGGCAAGCAATGATGCGCTCGGTCCAATTGTCAATTGCATCTCCTTGTGTTGTTGCTGTTGTTGGTGATGCTGTTGCTGTTGATGTTGTTGATTCGAATAGTTTCCATTTTTCAGTATTGGATATAGGGTTGGCGCATCTGGTTTTGCACTGGAAAATTTAATTTGGTTTGATTGCAATTGGAGTGTGGCATCCGTTTGTGAGCCGCTTTTAAATTTACGATTCCGTTTCGATTTTCGTTTGCATTTCAATACTATACAACAACATGCTAATACAATAACAAATGCCGCAACACCAGCACCAACAATTATTACGATAAAATATTGATAGGGAAAATTGATTTCTTCCACGACCGGTTCTTCTTTAACCAGCACGCGAATCGTATAATTTGCAATGAATTTTCCGGCCGCATTCTCGGCAATGCATGAAAATGTGCCATTCATTTCAGGAACAACATTGTATATAAACAGTTCACTGTTTTTATTCTCATCATTTCCTTCGTCAATGAAATAGTAAATGTGCATATTTTGCGCAGTGAATGTATCATTTTGCAGTAGATGGCCCTGAAACCACCATGTTATTGAAACATCTGGTGACGACGTGATTCGGCACAATAAAGAAATGTTACGACCCTCGATCAATTCGAAAAACTGGGATGCTGGCGTTATTTCGGGTAAGCATGCCAAATCATCCGTTTTTAGATGTTTTATCACTTGACCGGCCAATCGTTCTGGTGACATGCACTTTGGATTCTCAAACTGCTGCGGCACATTGAATGTGTTCAGCCATGAATGTAAATCGATTAGTTTGCAATCACAATTCCATCGATTGCCATCGATATTGATGCCGTGTAACGATTGTGGTAAAATGTGATGCCCTTGCAATGTACTGATACGATTACCATCCAATTTTAGCCATTCCAAATTGTCTAAGCCCAAAAATGCTTCATCTTCAACCACATTCAATTGACAATTGCTCAATTCGAGCGTTGTAAGAAACGATAAATGCTTAAAAGCGTTTGACTTAACTTCACGAATTGGATTTCCGTTCAAAATTAATCGCATTAATGAATTATAATCCGAAAATGTTTCTGATGGTATGGCAGTTAGCATATTTTCGGATAAATCCAATTCGACTAAATTGGACAGGCCACGAAATGCCCGATCATGAATTCGATTCAATTGATTTCTTGGCAAAAAGATTTTTTGTAAATTAATCAGTCCCATTTTGTAGAAACGTTCGCTCATCAAGTACTGTAAATTGTTGCCCGTAAAATTGAGCACTTGTGTGCCCGGATCAATTCCGGCGGGTAAATCTAAGAAAAATGAAGACAAAAAAAAGAGACGTCAACAATCATCAAATTATATATTTTATGAATGAAATTTAATTTGTTTTGATGTGTCTTTTCAGTTCGTCAGTTTTGTGAATATTCAATTTTGAAACAAAAATGTAATCACCTGTTAGAAATTTATCACCGCATTCGACACTCTGTTTGCCACCTTTCCACTTGCATGTGCAAACTTCTGATGGACACGAATACACAGTGTTGATTGCGACGATGCTCAATACGATAACAGCAACGTAAAATCGCTTCATTTTCGCATCATTCATTGCCCGTATACGCACGTACACTTTGTTCCGATTCGACTTCGTGTCTACCTACTTCGACAACTTGATAAATTACCAAGGAATCGGTTTGTTGTTCAACTCCCCCTCTCTGTGTGTCGAAAAATTGCGATTGATGTGCCTATTCTATCTATTTTACTAATGGTATTGCTCTACCGCTCGGATCAATCTCTGATACAGTTTCAATGTGTATTTTACGAATTTTCACCAGAGAATTTATGCATTCTGTATTAGTAAATGGCAACAAGAACCATATTTTATTTGTTGTCGTCGTCGTTAAGTCAGCTTACGTTCGATTCGTCAAGTATTTCCTGTCAGCCAAACAAAACAGCAACAGAAATAACGAAAAATGAAGAAAAAAACTTTTCAAACTCTCGTTTAATCTGATTACATTCGCAATTTTTAACTAAACATTTTTTTCTTGCTTCGAATAAACTCGTTTCGTTTTCGACGAATTGTTGTAACTGCTTTCAATAGGAAACTTTGATCCCTACTTCCATCAAAATTTTATACCGTTTTTTTTTTTTTTTTTTGATAATTCTTTCTTCCTGTCTCTATGGTTATTCTCTATCTACAATGTTCTCGTTTCATTCGCTTCGTTTAATATTTCGAAACCAAACGGAAAAAAAGATAACACTTCCATAGGTTTTTGCTCTTTATACTCTCAATTTCAGTTGATATCCATATACTTGTGTATATATATAAATTCAGATTGGTTTTAAAGCTATTTCCATATTTTGTTGTTGGTTACAATGGTATTTCTCTATGCTGTCCATTTGTGGTCATGACATCCCGACTCTCCATTTAACGTACTTTCTCTGGCTGAATATCTATCGGTTTCTCTGGCTCTGCAAATGAAAGAGAGAAAAAACACCATTGAAATGTGGTAGGAAAAAATTGAATTAGTTTAATTTGTTTTTTTTTTTACAACAAAAAAAATATAATTCCTTTAGAAAAAGTAAGACCATCAAAAAGTGATAAATGCTGCATTAATATAAATCAGGTCAAAAAGCTTTTTATTCACAATAGCATTTTCACTAAAAAAAACACTACAACTGAAAACATTTTGATAGATGAATTAAATTTCAGTCGGTGATAATGAATGAGAAAAATCGAGTGAAAAACCAATTCAATCATATTAACTTGGGAGTTACAGACGAACAAAAACGCTGAGCATATGCAAAAAGCCCATTAGTCGAACATCAATCGAACTGATAAATTACAATACACAAAAGTAGCAGTGGTATGCAATAAAAAAAGTTGAATACAACCGAAAAAATAAAGTTCAAGCTACTTAATAACATAAATCGAACGATGGCGGTAATGTTGGTGGTTGGCGAAAAAAAAAATATTTTACGGAAAGAAAACGTGAGCGAGAGAGAAACCAAATTTCATGCACACCATTTAAGGTCAACGAGTTTTAAAATGGGATTAACATACAGCGAAATATTTCCACACAAAAAATGAAAAGGAAAAAGTAAAAAAAAATGAATGAAATTGGCGAAAGTACTGTTAACCAACACGATAAAGCACGAACTTATACTGGACCCCCGGGCTTTATACTGACCATATTTAATAAGTAAATTTAATAAAATCCAAAAATTCTATGCAGTTTTTGTGGTGTAAGCGTGATATGTGTATTCAACGGATGTATCGTTATTAAAATTGATGCCACTATTAATATACTATGCAGGAGGCATTTTCATGTTAATTGGTGTTGATAGCTGTGGTTTTGTACCTCTAGTTGAATTGACTGTGTGTATATGTGTATAATGTATATACGCATGCGAAGGAAAGAGGTGGATGTTTTTCGAGGGGGATCCCATTGAAATCGGTCCATTGCACAAAGTTCTGACATACGTTAAAATTAATTCATTCATTTCACCATGCATATTATTTGCTTAATGCCAACAAACCACTATATCTCTACTCTCCTTCTCTCTATTTGTCTCTTTGTGACCTTTTTATATCCATTACTCTCTCTCTCTATGCGTTTGTGTATATATCTATCTCTCGTCTGCTCTCGCTGTTTTTGTATATCACTGCACTTGGCATCATCATAATATTATATTGGAATATTTTGTCCCGTATACATTGAGTACACGAACCAAATGTAACCTCAACCGAAATAATGGGTTTTCAATTTCATGTTTTACGAAAATTGTATTTTTGGCAGTGTACATGAACAGGAACAGCAGCAATTGCAATAACGAATAGTACATTCGCAATACAAACTCGCACACACAACTTATATAAACATTGCGCATACATATTCAAGCATTTTTCGGCCATTTGGCTGCTGTAACCAAAGGAAAGAGAGTGGCCGAATTAGTTGTATTAGTACAGCAATTTGCTGTATGAACTTTGACCCTTCAAGCGATAAAAATTTATATTTTTGGCTTTTTTACAGTGCTGTGCGCACACAACATTTACAACACAAATTCAGTTGGCAGCGCAAATTCGGTTCGCTTTCGATGCATTTCAAATAGTCGACAAAATACATAATAATTTGTGTGTGTATATGTTCATTTTCGCTGGGTAGTCGAAGCGAAAATGGGCAAAACAAACGAAACGAAATTTTTTTTGTGAAGATGAAAAATACAGTGAATGTACATTCTCTCATTGCAGCAGTTTCACAAAATCCGCTTTTCAAATAGAATGCGTTTAAATAATGAAAGCAATGGCGATTGAGGAGCAATTTGGATCGCGGCAAAAATGTGTGGAGATGGAGAGAGCATGAAATAAATTGGATAAAATTATGGCCAAATAAAAAAAAACCTAACGACTGCGAAAAAATTCTTTTGCAAGAGAAGAAAATAATCATAGCATAAAAGAGTCTGTGAAAGAAATCCAAGTGAGCAAAAAAGCAGAAAGAAAAGATCCGAAGAAATAAAACGACGGAAAATCAATATTTTCAATCGGATTTAAGTCTTGTAAAATGTCAATAGAATTCACGTAGTTTTGAGTGCTTAAGCATTTCTCTCACTCCCTATCTATCTTTCGTGCTCTTTTCTATTTCTCCTTAGATTGCCTTGCCCCATGGAACAATCAATGAACATCAGGAATAGATGGGGGGATGGCAAAACATAAAGATGAAGTTAATCTCTGTTCAGCTGTCAGGAAAGCTTTGGTAATACATAACACATTCTATTTATTTACACTATGCGCTCTAGTATGCACATTTGAAGAATTGCATATCGACTTATACCCGAGCCGATATATTCACATGTTCATAACAACAATAGTTTTTTTTTTCTCTCTCTCTCTCTTGTCACTCATACTCCGGATAACTATAAATCCGAACATTCTCCCAGAGAGACATGAGCAATTGCACATACAATGCAAGAATGTTGTTGCTCAATGAATATGTCGGTGTGTATATGTGTGTGTGGTAGCGAGCGAGCGCCTGTTAAGAATCTCCAAAGCCATAGATTTGACAGAAACATCGCAATCATCGTTAAACATTATTACTATTATTATTAATGGCGTACTTTTGGTGTGTACTTTTTGGGTTTGGGTGTGTTTGAATGTGTAGTTTATGTTGGTTTTACTTTTCCGTACACACCTAGTGTGTAAGGGGAAAGTATTGCAATGGGTCAAAATTAACGACACCACAAACACATTTTTTTCTGGACTTTTCCGCCGGTCAGAGAACCCCAATCAGGTCGTTTTGAGCATGGATGTTGTGGGTCGTACGTTGTCCGACGTACGCAAAGTTTGTTAACACGATAACTCTCCCGACAGAAACGTTATTTCAAATCTGACTTTACAGGATTTGAGCCAAAAATCCAAAAATTTTTATGAGGAGTACTCCTATTTTTCATTGACATTTCTTCAAACTCTCTGACATTTTTTTATAGCGTTTTAGCAAATAGAACAATTTCAAATGTCATACAAATGGGTACATCATGAAAGCGTGGAACATATTTTTTTGGCCTCGAACTTTACGCCGCTTGAAAAGCTTGAAAAATCGAACAAATATTATTTTGAACTTGCTTGATGAAATACGCATCTACCACCGTGCGGAAAAGTTCGTCTTACTCTTGTGAGACTCTTTATGTTGAAAAAGACGTCGAAAAATCATCTTTAGCTTGTTTTTATACGATTTAACATATAATACAGACAGCGAATAGAAACCAAATTGAGTGGAAAGATATACGCAGATTATTTTTCTTCTATTGAACAATAGAAGTGGCCAGTGGCCATACAATATTTGTTCTATTTAAAGTTTTAAAATACTTCAAAATGTCGAGGCTGTAAATAGAATAAATATTGTAAGGCCACCAGCCCAACAAAAGGAAAATAATCTGCGCATTTATTCCCACTCAATTCATTTCATACGAAATCGTGGTCATGTACCAATGAACAGCGTACAATTAATAAAAAACAAAAAAAAAAAAAAAACAATTAGATTAGGAACTTACTTTGGATGTCACCCAACCACTTCAAACTAAAATTAAATTCCAATTTTAAAGGAAAATCACTTCTATTTATAAATTTCCGTATAAAATGATTTAATTCAATGTTTGATCTTCACTTCGTGCAAATAGCTTGAAATTAGAAATCTAACTGTGATTAATAAAAGTCCGACTGTACGACAAACACCAATGATTTCTCTATTTATCTTAAACCTTGAGCCACTTCCCCTTGATACGCTTCCGAAATATCTCATAAAAATTTGATGGTGATATGGACCATAATACATAATATCGTTAAATTCAATGTTCTGACTTTCACGTTTGAATTCATGCAATAGCAACAACTAAAAGCTTTTAGAAAAATGTTGAACAGTGATAAGAAATTCGTAATCTTTTAGCTCCCTCTTTAAAAAAAACCTTCGAATAAATTATGCCACTTCTTATTTTGATACATTATTACGATACATTCATTTTACTTTTTGAGGTTGCGAGGAAAAGAATTTTTTTGTTTTTGAGCGACATCTGATGATCGGATAAAGTTTGCAAATATTGCTGTTCTATAAGAAAATCATTAAAAATATGTATTTTTATGGTGAACGAGCGTATAAAATGTTAAATACGTTTGGACCATCGTGCGGAAAAGTTCATCTTACTGCTATAAAACACTTTATTTGGTTGTATGCCTATGTCTACACCATACACACTCACATACAGTCACTGTATGTACAAAATGAAACGAAATGAAATGATCTCGGCTAATGAGAGTTAAAGAGATAATACTCGTGCACATACATATTCACATTTCGAATGGTGCACATTTTCAACCATTTGCGGTTTTGCTGGCATTCGAAATGGCAAAAAGCTGAATGATATTTCGTTCGTTCGTTCGTTTACTCATTTTCTCATGATAGCACACGCCTCGTCTGTGTATCATGCTACAATATTTCGATATCTTGTTATCTGGTTATTTGCTTTTGGGAAAAATTGATGGAAATTCATTCGATTGTTATTATTACCTTATAGGTTTTAGTGAGAGCACACACACACACACATAACACGCTCATGCCCGTCACAAACACGCAAAATTGCATACGGAGCAAACAAGAGCTTGAATATATATATATGATATGCTGTCGTAGTCGCATAACATCAAACCATTGCGATTAGAACGACAACGACAAGCAAATCAAAAACACCGTCAAACGTCAACATTTCAAATGATGGTGCCAGGACCGAGGGGACATGGAAACAGATACAACTTACAAATGTTGTTCTTCATAAAGAATATATTGATACGTGGAATGATTGTGATGCGATGACAAGCTATTAGTTTTATTTAATAAATCTTTTGATTTGGGTTTGACGTTTCGATGTAACGGACAATGCGGGCGACGATGACGATGTGACGACGAGTTTGGCATTTTGATACATTCTTGCTACTACTCACGCTTCGCTTATTCCTATTTAATGCTATTATTTCACGTATTGAACGCGATTGACTTTCAAATTACAGACATTATTCCGATTCGAAATCGAAAAAACAATGTGATTCATGATAGACAGACATATTACCGTTTCATTTCACTTTTTTTTCACCGATCCAACAGATCATTTCTTATTTCCTTCTTATTATTATTCTTTTTTGCTCGATTTTTCTCTTTATTCGCTCTTTCTTTCGATTCGTGATTCAAGATTTTCGGAAACATTTGCCACTACATTCAGAAGCAGGGCGAAAAGCATGCAAAACGAAAAAAATATGGAATGTAAAGTGAGATGGAGGAAAATACACTCACACCCACAAAAGCTGAGTAGCTACGTAAATGGATTGGTTTTGAACAAAAGGCGACGACACATCGTACAAAGATCGCATAAAAACACATACATATAAACATATCGCTTACCTTTTTGTGTTTGTGTATATGTATAATTTCTAGTGCTTCGAATTATGCAGCATCCGTTTGACTAAAAAGTTGAACTGTGAAATGTATGAGGGATTGATCTTTTGCAATTTTCTCAATGAAATATCCATTAAATGTCATCAACTTAAATTCGCTTTTTTTATATGCCGATTAGTTTTTTGTCCATTTTCTTTTTTATGTCATTGTCGTCGTCGTATTCGTGGATAATTTTCGTTTCTTCTAGTATTGAACTGTCGATGGTATTTGATTGCTGGGACCAAAATTGATTTCTCTTTCGTCGACTTTGTCGTTGTTGTTTTTTTTCGTTCACAAACGGTTTTTGATGTCTCGTTTTTGGGATAATCCAATTTTTATATTAACTATCTGTCGATTGAACACCGAGCACTTTTTTCTGCTATCATTGCGATTACACGCACACTCAAATTTCACTCAAAGCATTTAAATGTTATCCGAACAGATTTATTTATTGAATAACTTGGGTTGTTTTCTTCAAATGTGCTTCTTTAACTCAAAACATATATGTACACACACGCGTTCGTTCACTCGGTCGCTCGCTTGCTCGTTATTTTGAGTATTGCTCGTTATATCGAATCGCTCAATCGTTTGGGATATTTATTCTTTTTTTTTTGTTGTCGTTGATCTTATTTACTCATTTTTCTCTTTCTCTTCTTTTTTATTTGAATCATTTGATAGATGTAATTTTTATTTTTATTTTCACTTTTATGCATGTGTACTGTTCCCGTTTTTATCGTTGGTTAGCTCAATTTAGTTGCACCATTCACCCAATAACAAGAAAAGTAACTCACATATACAAAGACTTAACGAGATAAGCGACGAGAAAAACCTCAACCGTCAGATTGTGGAGATTGTTAGATTAGTGCTTCAAAATCATTTCTATAAAGCTTTATTTATTTATTTTTTTATCTTGTTTTCTTCGTTCCCTTTTGGGGTTTAGTTTTCCATTTTTTTATCTCATTTAATACTGTACACGTAGTGCTTGTATCTATATAACCCGTTGCGTTGTCAGACGCGTCAATCACATGCACCACAACTTTATATCAAATTGTAATACTTTTTTGTTCTCCATTCTTTTAGTCGATATTTTCAATTCACATTTATATATTCGGCAAATGAAATGGATTTGTAGAAAGCACACTCAATTTTTTTTATATTTCTCATTGAATATCAATCCATTGCACACATTGAATATAAAATGGCAACTATTTTCAATATCGTTTCTTTTGACGAGTTTTTTTTTTCTTGATTTTTATGTTGTATTTTCGCTCTATTTTGCTTGCTCTATCTCAATGCTGGATGCGTATAATCCCGTAACCACAGCCACTCACACTGAACGAAAGACACACAAAAGAGCACACACAAATGGATACAATGTGGTATGTATTTTGAAAAGAATATTTCTCTTTTTTTTTTCAAATACATATAACTATAGCTATAATATTGAATGCGTAGGTTTGTGTGTGTGTTTTTTTTCTGCTTTGGTTTTCGAAGGAGTCTTTTTACCAAAGAGCATTCGTGCGCTTCGCTCTTCGTCTCGTTTTTTTATTTTATTTTTCGCTTAAAAACGTGATGTTCTGTTTTATATTTTAGAACGAACACAAACCAACACACGAACGTTCGTGTTTTAGGCATGGAACGAACGATAGAGAATAAAAAAAATCGAGCCAAAGAAAAACGACAACAACCTTTTCAAGTCAAAGATCCATTTAAACACATTTCTTCCTCGGCCAAGTTTTTTCGGTGTTCGTTTTGCAACCGATGGCTATTGCACATATTTCATACCGATGTATGTATACGAAGCACCCAAGAAAGCACACGTAAAACGATAAAAGAAGAAAAATACGGAATAAAAATCGATTTGCTGAATTGAGTACACACGAAATGAGAGAGAGATCGACTTCGATGCCATATATTCAGAAAGTTTGAGTTTTGTATGTCGATAGCAGCAGTCAACACGCGCGCGGCATCCAGAACCAAAAAAAATTTGTTTTTCGTTGGCTTGGTTCATCTATGTTCACAACTTTGCCAATAAAAAGTATCTCCGTTCGAAATGTGCTTCTCTCTCACTCACACACTTTCTAACTGTCCGTATATGTCTTATCCAAAAATGTGGTTACACACCGAATCGCATCGGAAAAGTATATCGGCGACAAAATATTGTGTCGAAAAACACCGAATAGAAAGATCTGTGAACAATTTCTATGCTCGTTTTCTTTTCACTTTTTCACTTGAGATGCGAAAACTTTAAATCAAACGGAATATTTGCATATATATTTTTTTGTTATTGTTACTTCTCTTCTCGCTACACTTCGATGTTCATAGTAAAATATTTTCTTTTTGTCTTTTGTTCTTTTGCTGTTCTTTAAATTGTTTGGTGCGTGCTCAAAATTTCAAATCACTATGTGTCACACAATCACGAAAAAAAGGAATTTGCATCCCCACTCATATATATATATACATTGTTTGAAAAGTAGCAAAAATTTCTTGTTGAAAACTTTTAAATGCTTTTCTAGTTTCGATCGAATGTTATGCTGTTTGCTTTGAGTTTGTTGGAATTTTCGCGTTTCATTCGATTCCATTTAAAGTGTAATATATTTTTATGTTATAGGCGTAACACCGTCATTGCGCGCAAACGTTTTCAACGGCACACACTTCACGACTGACTGACGACAAGTCGTTCACTCAGACTGGCACCCGTTCATACTTCCATAGTTGCTCACGCTCTTGTTGTACTCACTGTGCTGCCCGTACACTATATAATGCAATGGATAACATCATACACACAACAGTCAGAAAGGATTCCAAATGTTCATAAAATATTTCCACCGCTTAAATGCGTGACACACACATCACAAGCGCCGCATAACAATGTCTCAACACTCTTAACGCACGCAAGCTTATATATATGTGAATATTGTATATGTCTCGCAATTTTCGTTGATGATATTTGAAAAAAAATACCGAGTGTTGGTTCATCGAGCGCGCGAGATTTCAAAACCGAAAATGAGACGTTACATAAAACGTGCGGCTACTTTGATTGGAACCATTGGAATGAGCGTGCGCGTTTGAACGTTATTTCCCCGCCAATGCTGCTGCTACTGTTGTCACATTCCCGACGGTCGTCGTTTGTTGTCTTTGTTGTTTGTTTTTGCTTAGCAATCCACCTCGAGGAGCTAGTTTAACCGTTTCCGATTAATTTTCCTGTGAAGCGATCAGTTTTATTGCCTCTACATCTGCATTCATCATTTAGTTTTGCGGTTCTATCATTGCTGCTTTATGCGATAAACTGGATTTTGTGTTTATCTGTATGCGTATCTGTGTGTGTGTGCGAGAAGCTTTGCTGTGAAGCTCAAGAGGGACAAAAAAGGGAGTATCACGCCCTGGAAAGCAACTGCGGCGATAGTATTCCAGGCTGGAAAAAGTTTTGTGTACATTCAATGCTTGCACATGTATTGGTTCAAATGAAACCAGGGTTAGGTATTTTTAATGATGAATATCGCATTCACTGCTGATGCAATGGATAGAACTACTTCAAATATACAAAATATAATTTTCGAAACGAAACGCACGAATTTTTGGAGTGAATAATTTGGTGTTGACATATAACACGCATGTTCATCACACGAATCGAGCGCCTATAACTACACGAACATATGAAATTTAACATGAATCAACAATACACAATACCAAAATGCCGTGGTTACAAATGGTTTGCATTTAAGCCCGCAAATGTTAAATTGCTACACGATACAGAGTGAAAAGGAATGAGCGAATGTGCTTTATATTCAACGCAATAGTGAAACTGCAATGAGTCTTTACCGAAGATATCCATATATTCAAATTGAATGACTTCAGGAAATTCTGCATGAAATATATGTATGCACATGAGAAGAACTGAACAATATAGCGACGCGCGCGCTCTTTCGTTTGCTGTTCACTGTACAATGTACATATGTTTCTTAATAAACATGCAGCGTTAAAGAAACCATAAATAAATGAGGTTTCATGTGTGAATTAGGCGCATTTCGAATGAGAGAGAACGAGAGAGAGAACGAGATAGAGAGAGAGAGAGAAGTAGACATCGAGTGAGAGAAAATATGTGTGGAAAATACATTATTTTTATGTGAAGTACTTGTCGTAGCATTCACTCCAATTAGAATAATAAGCCAAAGCACACACACACACACAAAAGAGACGATGCCATGAAAACAGCTATTTCATGTGTAATTTGTAACAAAATTCAAGGAATTTATTCAACATTTTACTGTACAGAATATTCGTATTTATTATCAAAAGAAGAGAGATACACAAGACCCGTTAAAAGATGGAAAGAGATATTGCAAATGTATGTACTGTGTATACGTATAGAGAGTAAAATCAGGATGAATAAAGGACATTTATACATTAGATGTGGCGCGTAAAAGATTTGCCAAAGTTTACATTAAATGGAAAATAAAGGCCGGCGTCTGGGAGGCATACACAGTCCCTCAGCTCACATACAAACACAATAGACTCGAAAGTCATAATTAAATAAAGTACACACGAGAATGTGCGTTTCATCGTCTTCAATGGCATCGCATTGTTATTGTTATTCGTCTGATTAATTTGAGACTCTGAATATACGTTATTTACTTACAATGTGTTGTACATTTTGATGGTGATGCACGAAACCCAATTTATGCGCCTATTCAGGCTGCCCTTTTGTAGAGGTACAGTACATATATTTATATTGTGTATTATTAAACGATAATGACACGCATTTGATAATTTATCGAATTATGTTTTCGAGCAAATTGGAGTCATTCGCCATTTGAATCATGGCCCATTTCGTAAATAAAATAAACGATGGCTGAATGTGAGAGCGTGTGCGCTCGGCGCACTTGTGGGCGCGTTTCAGCAACAAATGTCCTTTGATCGACAGGCAATGCAATGTCCCATGTGCGACAACAATTGCATTACGTGCTGTAAATTAAAACAATTTAACAATTGACTATGAACGAGAAATATTTTATTATATGGAATTTATTTTATCAAACAGAAAAAAAAATGGCGTACATGATAAACGAAAACAAAAATGTACGTACATGTGGCACAAATTGCGCACTAATTCAACTTATTCTCACGATACGATGCGATATTGTAATTAAATTCACTGCCTGTGCACAAATGCGTGCGTGTGTACATTCAAAGCTAAAATTATGCTCGCACTCATTTACAATCGATTTGAATGGGGTAAAACGCGAACGTGTATCATGTAAAACGGGATCCGATTTAGAAAATACAAAGCCTAAATTGAAGTATTTGCCTTATATGAATTCAACTTTGGAAAACAAAGAGCGAACGAAATAAAACCAACGGGTGCCAACGGCGGCGGTGGCGGCGGACGGGTTGAAACAATTGTATAAAATTAATCGGCTTTCGGTTTTAGTTTTGCCAAACTCTCCTCACCAACGACCTTCTTAATTACATCATATTTATACAATGGCACCGATAACACAGCACCCGTGCATGCCCCAATCCAGTAAACAATAATATGATCGATATTGCTATAACCACTGCAACCCCATTTCAAAGCAGTTGCCAATATCGGATTGAAGTAACCACCAGAATAATTGAAAGCTGCAAATAGAAAATGGAAATAGAAATTTAACGGTTGAGAAAAAGAGAGAAGAAGATGTGAATGATAGACAGACGGAATGGGAATAAGTGGAAAATGCACATCAAGATAAACACAGAAATTATTCAACATGCGTCTTTGCGACGTGCCAATGTTAACATCATCAAATCAAGCAAAATTTGATTGTTGAAAATTGATTTTCATCAATGAAATCAAATTGATTACGTGTATAATGGAAAAACGGAAAATTAATAAGCTATATTATTATATAAATTCTCGTACTCGGCAACAGCAACAAAAACTCCAAATGCATGTCTTTGAATACTACGCATAATATGCAATTTCAATTCTATGCAACATGTTTATCGAATGCTTTTCGAAACATAATCCGTCCATGCCCTCGAATCGCATTTGGAAATTATTTTCGCTTATTTCTGTAGCCATTTATGCGATGAACATTGAGCAAATAAATTAATAGAAGTTTCAAACATCGTTTTTCGGACGAATGCTTTTTGCGTTTCAATATTTCGGACTGAAAAGTTTTTGCCAAATTAATTGACTTCACGCGAGCTCGCAGTTCTTAAATATCCCTTTTTATCTTTAAAATCTTTAAAAATCATGTAAAAGTTATGCGAAAAGTTGCGTTCGGAAATTGAGTTATTAATGTTTGACTTGTAGTTTGTATGCAACATAAAGTGGCGATTGCTAAAGCTAGTATTTTTCGGTTTTTTTTTTGCAATAAAACATTTCCATTGCTTTCTTTATAAAATAGAAGTGTAGATACTACAGAACTTAATGTTAGAAAATATGGTGTCTGAATGAGTGCTTTTATTTGAAAACAAAAATCAAGAAGTAAAAATGAACTAAATATTATATATTTTTTTCAAAATAATTTTCGTTCGACGTACAGTAACGTTATTTGATCTTTTTCATACGTCTTAAAATTAAGTGACGCATTTTCGAACATTCGTTATATTTTTATGAGTTCAAAAATATGATATTGTTTGAATTATCTGAGACCATCTGTAATTTTATAATATTTTTCAATATTCTTTTAAATATTTCTTGAACAAAAACTTGGATGTAGAAAATATTCTTAAACATGGAGTGCTGTCATGAGTGAAGCAAATAAAAAACTGTTGGCTGAATAATACATAAAATAATGAGCTTTTCGCATGGGTTTCCAAAAGCAAAAGCAAAAGCAATTTTGAACTTTTCTAAAACTCATCGGCGCGAAACCTATATTACATTAAAGAATAACAACTTAAAAGTTATTGAGAATATTTTCATTTATTTTTGAATGCATTTTCGATTTAAAATATTCATTTCATGTATTTTGGTCAAATTGAAAATTTTAGTTGATAGTTAGTGACCGTAATTTGCTGGAATAATGTTGCCAATTGAATGGAAGATTTTTATTTCTTGGATTTTTTACTTTTTTCGTCTTGGCCTCTAGCTTGGCCTGTTCTGAGAAGCGTCCGCATCTTTTTATTTGTCTTTCAGAATCACAAAAAGTATACTATTTTTGTCTTCGATATCGGTAAGCTTCTTTTGCATGTATTTCAAGAAACGGAGCAAATAATTATATATTTCTTTTTGGTTCAAATTGTTGGCAACAGGAATAATATGCATCATTCATTTTCTGCAATAGATCGAGCAAACGATAAAAATAACTTTGCAAGTAATACCTCATTAACATCAAAGCATCCAAATTTGCAACGATTTCAGTTTTATCGATTGCAGAAACTGAATAACATTTACGAGGTTGTCTACTCTTTCTCAGGTTTCTGCCAGCTCATTAGAAAAGTCAGGCAATTTCTAAGAATATAATTGAATGCTCGAGAATGAATATAAGACTATTTCCAAGATTTTATTAAAATGTAACATAACCATATACATAGCCAAGAAAAAAATTGAATTGAATGTCCCATGTTGATCAAAATACTGAATACTGAAGCGATGTGTTAATCCAACGAATTCGGCCCCACTTTATACAATTTGACACACAACCATTTTGGTTAATTCAGTTATGACAGAATTTGGCGCATGTTGTATCAAAATATTTTCGTTATTAAAAAGCGTAATAAAACAGATATTATTGTGTTTCGAGGATCTATCAATGTAAATTCCAGCGTTTCTATTATTTATTCAGTTTTATCAAATGTAGTCATACTAGTCAGTTTTTCTTTTGTCGCTAAATTTGTCTTAATTCATTGTCAAACTTTTATTTCTCAAATCGAAAGAACACTTTGTTTAATTTTTTTTACATAGTTTCATGAAATGATAAACAAAAGTTTCTTTTCAAAAACAAAATGTAAGTAAATAATTTTTTACTATTAAAAAAATCATAACATTTGTGATTGTTTATTTTTACAATGATTAAAATTATGATGTAAAAGTTTCTTTAAGAGCGTCTATAAAATCGTTAATCTCTTGGCAAGATGCATTTTTTAAAATTTCCTTAAGGTTCGATTCAATATCAATGGCCGGTCTAATTGCGATCATCCATTCATCCAATTTATCATCTCCAGATTCGCCTACTTTCACCAAATTCAAGATTGTCGAAAAAATACTATGTTTATCTTCGAGTTGGATCAACTTGTCTTGAATATAACGTAGGTATATGCCAATTTTGAATGTCATCAAAACTTTTCCTCTTGAACTTTTGACTATTGCTTGGAATTTTGATTTTTTCTCTGATTTTTCTTTGGCGTTCTTTATTGTGCTCACTTTTCTCAGATATTCCGTATAAATTGGTTCAAATCGTTGACTGCATTGAATATACATTTCGTGTACTTGTTTAAGACTTGTCAACGTACGAGTGACAAAAAATCTTTCAATGTCTTCTTTAATAAATAACAGGTCTTCGTTATTGCGATGTTTATCTAGTACGGTCTGAAGGGTATTTTTAAGTTTTTGTATTCTCTCTTCGATATCCTTAACACCGTCAGAAAATGTCTCATCAAACATTTTTGAATTATCACCAAACGCCAATTGAACCTGTTTTACGGAAATTATTTTTAACGTTTTGACAAAGTTTCAAATGAGAGACCTTACTTAGTGAACAGTGAATTGCAAAATTTACCACATCCACCCTCGAATATGCATAAATTGCCTTTAAAATTTTTCAATTTTCAACGGAAATTACAGTCTTTGTCGTAAATGGAAATTATCTTCAAAAACAAAACCCTTTGAAGTGATGACTATTTTAATAAAGTCAAAACTTTGAACGTCTTTATCGCAATTAAACTTTTCAGAAAATACGAGATAAATAGAAGAGCAATCAGAGGCAAAAAAAGTAACAACATAAAATATATTCTTGTTTCCTTGCAACTCACTTTCTAAGTTTAACAAAATGTTGCCCATTTTCTGAAAATTGTCGTTTTAAGTTTCTAGAAAACTGCAATTTACGCTTAGCAAATATATAAAACGATTCATTTAATCTTTGCTTTAGCATGCTTTAAAGTTTCAAACCAACTATTAGTACTGACAAAATAAAAACAAATTATTAACAATGTTTTTTACTTACGCCATTGGTGAAAAAGGCAACCAAAACTAAGACTTGAATTGAATGGTTCATTTTACACAAAATATCTAAATCTGAAGTGTACTGTTTGTTCACATGAAAATCTTCCCTATTTATACAGCGACACAAATGAATATTTTCAGCATCAATTATCGACTAATGGTTTACCGCAGAGTTTATTACATATAAAACATTTTTTTCAAAAATTAGGACATATTTTAGTGACAAAGGAATTCAAAGAGAATATGGTGATAATTATCGTTATTTGCCTACGGAGTAAGACACACCCTCATTTGTATACTTAATTAATCAGGCACACATATGAAGAATACAGTAGAACGTCTGAATAATGGAACGACACAGAAAGATGAAATACAAGGCAAAGTATCAAAAAATTTCGTATTCTTCAAACTATATTGAACTTTCTTCCAAAGTAAACAGATCAATTTACTGAAAGGAACGGTTATCTTTTGCTTGGAGTATTCAAAGAAAAACAGAATATATGAAAAACGAAAAATAAAGTCAATATTTATATCGCCAAGTGTACTTTAGTGTTGTTTTTTTACGATTCTCATCAAAGCGTCAAAGTCACCCTGAGAGATGTTATCAAATACTGTTCGCAATAAATGAAAAATTTCATCACACATTTATTACATTGCAAGAACAATTGTCATTGTTAATTTTTCTTATACTTAAAAGAATAATGAAAATTACAATAAGAGTCGTACAAGATGATTCTTAAACTCATTTTATTTGCTCATCATTTACATGTTACTACGTGGACTAATTTTTACGTTGATGTTTTCCTTCTCAAAAGTATTTTAGACAATCATTCGTAAAAAATAGCGTCGAATGATTTGTGAGCGTGTGAGAACATGCAAAAGTTCGTCTCTCATGTAAATCACATTTATCATGCAGTCGACGCTAACTTTCTCAAATTCCAATTTCCATTGCAAGAAATAACAGAATTATTCAAGTAAAAGTGAAACACATTAATAGTTCACACCAAATGCAAAACGATTACTGTGTAAAGGCAACGAAAATTGAAATGTATCCGAATGTCATGGGAATAGAAATGCACGATACATTCAATCTTCGATGGAATGCATGTTTTATTTCCAGCTATACATATAGAATATATAACTTACCAGCGACGACGAGACTGGTACCAATAAATGAATCAATGAATGTTGCATGCCGCATTCCCACATCAGCAATTGTTCGGCTAGCTAGTCTGCAGAGTAACGTTGCAAACCCTTCAATGAATGCTCCCAAATAAGCGTTCACCTATAATGTGTCGAATGTATATACATAGAACGAAATCGAATAAACAAACGATCCAACGGTTTCATCGTAATATTGGTTGGGGCCATCGTGATTTATCTTACTTGTAAATCAGTTGTGCAATTTTCAAAAGCTCGTCCTTCGTGTGTCTGGGCAAATTCAAACCACCAAAATATTTGCACAAAACGATAGACACAGCAACCGCCCATAATTTGCGCCCTTTTCGTCCATTTTTGAAAGTGAATTGCATGGAAAGAAAAAATATGAAAATTATCAACAGAACTGTAAAATGATATCGTCACTATTGAAAATACAAACTTTACCATGTTTTTAACAATACCAAACGCAATGAAGTCTTCCCCTCAAGCCAATCTTCAATCTGTATGTAGCAACATGCTGTAGCATCTCCCCAAACCATTGACCACAAAATCGTCAAAAAGAACAGAAATATCGCATAAACCGCTACGCCAAAATTGTCGGCAACTGTGTGTAAATTGTGTCAATAGGTTTTGGGTAACGAATTTGTTTTGTGTGTATGTGTGTGTGTGTGTGTGTGTGTGTGCATTGTGTGCATAAGAAGTTATAGACGACCGCCAAGCGTGCGCATGCAACACAATTGACGAGAAGAGAAAAACGAAAAATCCCAGTGAATTAATTTGAACTTGAAACGGTTTTTGATTGCTCTCTCATTCTATCTTTCTACGTTTGTTTGTTTCATGTCGGCCACACTCACCAATAATCAGTTCAAAACAGCATGAGCACAGCTCAGCCGCTGCTATCGCCTCATACAGCAGCTCCTTTACGAGACATGATTTAACCGTACGCGACACAACAATTCGTGCAATTGCTGCGAGCAGACAACACAAACCAATAAATCCGGTTGAAATCGCTAAGGCCGTATTCATTTCGATGAAGCTCTTTACTGTAGACATCATTTTTTTCGTCGTCGGAATTGTTGTTGTTGTTGCCAATATAATTACGTGCACCGCAATACGTATTGTGTGTTTGATTTTCAAGAGAGAAAAATTGCAAAGTGAATTGGGATCAATTCAAAGGTTTTAACACTAATCTGCAAATTCGAACTTGCTATGATTGGCGGACTGGTCGCATCACATGGAAAACGAACGGATTCGTGCAAAACAAGAACAAACACAGAAAAAAAAATCAAGTATGATCTGGTTGACAGGGAGGAAAGAACGAATGATAAACAATTTTCTTTGGTCGTTAAAAATTTGGAAATTTCATGACTTAGTTTATTAGATTTTATGATGAGTCTCATAACACTTTGTACAATTTTCACATTTCAGTTACGGTGTTGGGTTCTTAAATCAGCGTAAAGTTATGATCTGACGATAAACGAGAACGTAACAAAAGCCATGAATTTGTTACTTTTACCAGTATATGAGCGCCATGATGACGTTGTGAGTGGAAATAATCATTCTGAAAATGATATGCACTAAAAATGAACGTTGATATCGCTGTTGATGTGTTGTATATTAGTGCGAAACTGTTGATATGAACGATACTACTTTATTTTATACTCAATAACATCAATTGATTTCAATTCCATTTAATGTAATGTATATAAGACTATTGATGACAACGAAAATTGTGCAAATATGAAACTATAGCATTGAACTTCATTTCTATTATGACGCTGTACAGTTTCATTCTATTTTTATGCATTTTGATGTGGGACCTTTTTTTCAACTTATTAAATGTGATTTTGATGCACTATTCTCACTATTTTAAGAATAGAAAAAACACTGAAATTCT
>NW_022198046.1:10177148-10309008 GCF_009176525.2 Contarinia nasturtii
CGACTAAGCAATATTTAACTATAATTGAAACTTATCTGTGCGTTAAATTGTTGCGAGAATATTTAGTCGATGTTCTTTTTGTTCAAAATGGTCATTTATATTCAGTCGACGATCTCAAGTTCCAATAAATGAAAATGAAAATAATGCCCGCCGTCAATTTAAATATAAATACATGTGTATAGATTGCAGCCATTAAAAGTGAAAGATTGCGATTCGGGAAAATATTTCGGATAGAAAAAAGTGTCTTATTATTCAATTGGCGAGTCATTTTGTTAAAATTTTAAGTGGGCTCGTCGCATCCGTTTCACTCACTTTTGAAGTATAGAATCACCTTACCTTTTGATATCTCTTTTTTCGGGGCTTTTCAACAACCCGGCAACACACACACACACACACACACACACACACACACACACAAACGAACAACAACAATCACGCTTTGACAAGAACTTACCCCGAATGAAGCATGATTTTTTTTAATCAATGCCAGAGTTATTCAATCAACCGGCGTGTGCAATGTTAGCACGTCGCATCGATTAAAGTGTCAATATGATATCGTTTGTTCGAGAGCGCAGCAAATGAAACATGTGCTTACTGTGTTGCCGCTTACAATGTTTGGTACGTGTTTTAATGATTTTTTTCATTTACCTTTCTCTCTCTTTCGCTCACCTTTTCTATGTAGATGATTTTTTTTCTTGTTTTCTCTTTTTCATCAGTGATACAGTATTGCATGTTTCTAATTAAAATTGTCGATGTCGTTCAGAAAGTTACTGTCATACGTTTTATGAACGAAAAACGAGACAACCGTCACATCGAAATGAAGCGAACAAAAAAAAGTGATAGAGGTAGAAGGATAGAGAGCAAGAAGATAAAACATGAGATAAAAGGGTATCGAAATTTTTTACGTAAATTGATTCAATTGTTTGCACATTCAAATAAAAGGTTCATGACGAAAACAACGACACCGGTTCTTTCAACATCTCGATGTATTTGCTTCGAACGGTACTTCAGCTTTTAATTACGGGGGTTTAGGTATGCCAATCAATAAACCTATACGCTCTCAATTTTTTTGTTCATTCGATCTCGTTCTTTACCTCGTTCTCGTTGAGCTCTCGCTCTGTATTCCGTTCTCTTTCTTGCCTTACATTTTGATTCGAACAATAGCTTATGTGGGGGGGTCGATGATTTTCAATATATGCTAAATTGATGATGAAATGCTCATGAGATGTCACCGAGATGCACGCATTGAAATGCATTAATCTACGCAATGTCTTCAATATAAAACAAACTATGTATGTCGCACACAAGTTCTGACGCAATCATTTGAATTGAAATGCATTACGATTTATATCGTACATATAATCTTTGTCTATTTTGGCGTCCCATTATTTACATCCTGCATTTCCTCATTTCAGCAAACTAAATAGATTGCATGCAATTGTTCCATTCGTTAATGTGCATAATGCATAAATACAATTTCTCGCCTTTATTTTCATCGACATCATTTTGAATCAGCTGTTAAATTACGTTCGATATGATGTATTTTGCAAGCGATTCACTCAATTTCTTTAAGTGGAAAAAAGATAGATGATGCATTAGTTCAACTGATATAATTAATGATTTGTGAAGAAAGAAAAGTTCAGACACGATTTATGTGGATTTATCCGTTAAATTATAGTCATACTCAATAATTTGCAAAAAAAGAAAAAGCTTCATATAAAGAGAATACGAACTCAACAACAACAACAATAAAAACAAGAATACAAAGTAACTGAGCTGACTGTAAGACGAAAAAAAAAAACTTTTTAAAACGCGCATTCAGCTTGATCGTGTATGAGCACTTATACACGCAGAACCGAACGTACTGTTTTCAATGTGCGCACACATTCAAACACACGGGCAGCTGTTATAATGATCAAATCGAGCGCGCATTCTCATTTTATAATGTAAAGCGCAAGCATTATACACTTTAGATTGTAAACAAATGTTCTTGTGAACAGTTCGGTGAGCCGAACAAGAAGAAATTTGCTCTTGCATGTGGAAAATCACTGCTTAAAGATATTTTTGAATCTTTTTCGGGTGTAATTTGCATGTATTTCTGCTGTGGTGCTGAAATCGATTTTAATATCACACGAAGAAAGAGAAATTTCACAAAATACGCGAACCAGAAGAGTGGAAAGAAAACAAGAGAGAATTATTTTTTTTAAATAAAACGCAAAAAATAGAGTGAACTCAGTTTATTTTTAATCGTTTCAAAGAACTCTATATAGCAGCAGTATGTCTAAAGTGGCGTTGTACTTTCGACGATGGAAAAATTATACGCGGCAAAAAAGTAAGTGTTTTTTTTCTGGTACTTCATGCAGTACACAGCTGTTAATCATTCCCGTTGGGGTATAACATTTATTTTTTCCTCTTCAACAAAAGTCCATATGAATTTCCAGTGATGTTTTTATCAGTTTATTTTTGTCGACACAAGCATTCATCACCACAATCTCGAATTCTATCGCAGAGAAAATAAACACGGCGGTCAAAGATCGTCCAGTTTATCATACCAAATGTGATATACATATGTGTACGATGTATGCAATCACATTTTCAAACAATATAAATTCGAAAATAATCATCATCACATTTGCTACTCGTAAATCATATTTAAATAATTAAACAAAAAGACAGTCTCATGGAAAGATGCGTGCTAAAATAATAATAATAATGACCAAATGCGAGCGACAGAAATGCAAACGGTGATACGCTCGGTGATACGGCACAAATGGTGACACATATAAATAGAAAATCATTGAAAATGAAACCGAAGGAAAAATGTGCGACAGTTCCAATTTACAGTGGATATACGTGTTGGTGTGGTTATAATTATTGCAAATAAAAACAGAAGGAACCATGAAATTAATCACACCTTCCATGAAATGAAATGCAATTTTATCTCTTCTCCACGTCCTTGGTTCCGCTCTCACTCTCACTATATCGAAAATCGCATATGACATGACAAACAACAGTCATGGTGTTAATTGCATTGAACTAGATTTTCAATGTGCTCAACCCGTTCGACATCCAGTTCCAAGTGACAGCACGAAAAAAAACCTACAATAAATTTTCTAACTCAAGCACTTATTCAGAGGTTACTTATACATCGTGAGCATTCGCTCCAATTGAAGTTCAGTTTCCCTTCTAATTTAAATCGTTCGCACATCGATTTGTACACAAAACAGTTTGATCTTGATTTGCCGTCATACATGGCAATAATAATAACAAACATTCTTTCGAAATACGCCGATTCTAGCAAACGATCGAAATGCTTTCGTTTTTTATAGCTGGCATCAAGCCAATTTCCTAAAGAGCTTGCAAATACGACACCAAATCATGGGTTAAAAACGTGTTCGTCATTTGGACTTTTCACTCTCGCTCTATCTCTTTCTGTCTGAACAAATTCAAAAGGAAAATGGAATTTGGGGACATTATTTCGCCAATTTATTCTTGGTTTGTGTTGACTTTTTTTATGATACGACGGGTCAAATGTATTTTTAGAGCCATAAACAAAGTTTTTTTCATCTCTTCACTTTCAATTCTGCGTGGAATTTTATTTTGGTATTCCTTGCAAATGATTTGTTTACCAAATAATTTTTTCCATTACAAAAAGCGATGTTTTCTTATTCAAACTATATTCGCCAAATCACTCGACGGTTTTCGTGTTTCAAATCTACCATTTTCCGTCAATATTTTATGCAGATTCAGTGTTGATATGAATCGTGCATTTCTCACAATGTGCAAATTGCAATATGCAAAAAGATGAAAATGAGTTTGAGAAAACATCGAATGAAAATGAGCAAATAATAATAGGAATTAGAGTGTGTATGCTTGTGCAGCAGACGCGCGGGTGTGGCGTCAAAAGGAGAATGAACGAATCATATAATAGATTTGTTTTGATTGTGAGTCGCGTGTGCAATCAACCATTGATTGTAAAAATTCGTGTGGTTCTTCGGTGTTGTTTTTATTGTAATAATACACGTGCCATACACCGAGAACACTTAAAAATGACGCGCGTGAAAGAACGAACGAAAAAAGCGCAGCTAGCGAGAGAGAGAAAGACACACGATTGAGCGTAAAAGAGAAAAGAAACTTTGGCAATGCTTAAATTTGGTCTTTTTTCTTCGTTCGGTTGCTAATGCGTCGGAAATTGCGACGCAGTTGTACAATTCAAGCGTTTGGAAAAATCAACAAAATCTCATATATGAATGTATATCGTGGTTCATACAAAGTATAAATTACATTAAGGTAATGTGGAAAATGTAAACGGTTTTGTTTGTGTTCAACTCGAAGGCAATGTGTTTATAGAGCATATATGTGAGTCAGCACGGTGGCCGGTTTGAATTGCATCGCAATAATTAATCAATTGAAAACAAATGTTGCTATACGATTTCAAAGGAAGTTTTTGCAAAATGGATTCTATATAGTATGAAACATGCAATCAACTGAAATGCCGGCTAACCTTCGAAATCGATGTATGAATACAAATGATTTTTCCAATTCGATAAATCGCTAATTTACAATTCGCTTTACTTCATACACTGGCTCACTCGATTACAATGCGAAAATTATAATTATTGTATTGTAGCAGGTTTGAATCAACTAGAATATGCAATTTTTCCACTGTTCGCCTCATTTCAAGCAAACCAATTCAACGAACATAACCAAATTGAACAGAACGTTAAACGAATTATATTCTATTCACAAAATTTAATGATAAATTCTGATTGTATGAATTGAATGAATGTGTGCATATAAAGCCACGTCTATTCGATAATCAATATATATATTGCATGTCGAACTGATGAATAAAGTGTTTGCGCAAATCCACAAAATATACATCAAAATTTTGAATATAGTAAGTGATTACTGCGTTGGCATGCAGTTGGCAAAATATATTTCATTTTGTGCATGCTCATCGATTTTAATGCAATTAGAATATGAAGCAAAAATAAACTGACGCTGCTGTACATTGTATATCGAACATATAATTCAATTTTTCGATGACAGGCGATGGCGATAAAAAGAGAATGAACGCAGTTTTTTTCATTGATTTTTATTGTGTTTGTTTTCTTTTCGCTGTGTTTTTTTCCCGTTTATTTATTTGTTTTATTCATTTGTTTATGTGTTTTGTTTTGTTTTTCCGAATTTTTGCGTCATAAAACAGATGCTGGTGAGGATTGGGCGTTCGCAACGAAATTGACGGATTTATCAGAGAATTATGAGGATGATTGTGAAAATGCATACTCCGATTTGGAAATATTTCAAGCAAAATTTTTGGGAAGTACAACAATTCAAGCGGCAAAATCAGAGAAGGCAACAGCCAATGCAATTAAAAGCATCATATCGTCAGCAAAAGGTGAATGAACCACTTTGAGATTAAAGCGATAAATCATTTTTACTGCTATGCACTTTTATACATAAACAAATAATCAACTTTCATGAAACTGTTTCTTTAAAAAAAATATTTCTCTTTTCTTACTTCTTGGTGTAGCTTCCGGAAAAAAATTACAACGCATAAAACTGTCGGTGTGTGCAAGAGGAATCGAAACGTTTGATGCGATGACAGGCGTAACGTTGCACAAAGTTTCAATTTATCAAATCAGCTATTGTAGCGCTGATGCGGCACACAGTAATGTATTTGCGTTTATAGCTGGCCAGAGAGATTCACATGAAATGTGTAACAATGACACCGATGAACTCACCTGCTATGCATTTCTCTGTGCGAAACGTAAAATAGCCTACAATCTAACCGTAACCGTTGCAAAAAATTTCGAACGTGCCTATGATATGTGGAAAAAATCCGAAGTACGAAGCAAAACTGAACAATATGATATGGATCGATCGATGGGCCAAACCAATACGCTACAAATAAAATCCAATTTGAGTTCAAACGAACGAAATTGCAGCAATCGCAAAAGTCTTCTAATCGATTTTAATTCAGATACATTGACATCGGTCGAACGACAACGCCAACTTCTACAAAACGCTTGGGTTTCATTCGATGATGAACCACTTTTGAACAATGACAACGACGACATGCAACCCGTGTCAGGGAAAATATTCGAAAACAATTTATGGGACGGGAATGCGATTTGCTCGTAAGCACATCTACTTCTATGTTATCGAAAAGCCATTTACTTTATTTGATTCAATTTGGGAACATTTTTCTATTGGAAAATATTATTTTAAGTGAAACACAACGTGAAGTGCATTTTTTTTGTACTTTTGACTTTTATACAATACATACATGATATTAATAAAGCCAACATATTATCCGTTAAGTTTAATTAATAATTATATGAATATGGATTTTATTTCTATTGATTTCAATTTGTTTTAAACAAGCTCCAACTTTGTTGTTTCCTTCATTTTTTTGTCAGCGATTGACATATTATCTTCCTCTGAGCCTTGTCAAATTACCTGCTTCCATTACGCCAACATACATCCGCTTATAAATGTCAAAAACTTTATGTTTGTCAACATATCAAAAACTTTCTAAATTTAATTTTTTTCATTCATGTCAATTATTCAAGAGGTCAATTCAATTGTGCATCAACATCAAACGAGATAAAAAAAAACGATATGATTTAAAATGCACACAAATTATCGCATTTCTAGAATTCGACCTATTGAAACTTTTTTGACTATTTAATGATTTGATTTCAGAAATATGTTTACCAATTGTTAAATGAAATAAATTTATTTTAGAAAATGAACAAAATAGCTATAGCTATAGTGTGATAATAAGTGGTTAAAAAATGAAAAGTTCAGATCTGATTGAATGTTGATAATTGAGTGACAGAATAAGAGCGTTTTAATTTTTTTATGAAGTGTTTTCGATTCAATAAAAAAAAATACTTTTAATTTAATTGATAATGAAGCACATAAAAATAACCAGTTTAATTGATGCTGTACCCTTATTCGATAAATCGATGCCGAACACTGTGCGTAAGAATAAGAACATGCAAGCAGCGCCGCACTCGAATGCATTTGATTTGAATTAAAAATTGAAGCGGTGAGAGTTCGAACTAACCAAATTACACTAACAAAATCTACATACACGCTCAGTGTTCGATCGATGCTAATGAAATGTAGTCGTTCACATTTTTTTGGTTCATATGGCAAGATATATGTGACAACCATAAAATACCAACCTTTATACAAGCGATTATCCTTGTAAAACATGTTCCAACCTGATTTTAAAAATCCATTTACTTTGAAAGAGTAAAAAAAAAGAAAAGTACAGCCGTTTTTTTAATACAATATTCTTTATTATTTTTTGTTTGCTCTGTAAACATCATCCGATAAGAAAACCTATTTATACATATACACTTTCATTCAATTGAACTCCAAATGGATGCATTCAATTGAGTTCAGCCAAAAGGTCATGTTCATTTCAAGGAAATGACGGATACAAAATGGTGCATCATTATTTATTATAGTAATCTTTCCATAAAAATGACTCAATAATTGTTCAACCGTTTGCGATAATACGTTAAATTTTGTATTTCACGACTGCGTTTTATTTCATGTTCTTTTTCTTAAAAAAATGTGTTCGCAGGCCGATAAAACATATTTAGCAGCATTTTTGCATACATATTTGTTTGTTTTTTTACCTACTTCACTAAATTGTAAATCTATTTTGGGTATTTATTCAATGAACTCTATCGTCGCGATTCATATTCAAAATTCGACGGTCATAATTCAAAGTATGTATGTGTGTGTTTTTATAGCATCAAATAAAATGAGATTGGTTTGAGAGGGATAGAGAAAAACACATTGCACATTGAAGCACCAGCAATCGTTTAATGAACTTGAATCGCCACGATTAAATCATTAATTTTATTTTAATAATGCATTTTAATCGAATGTGTTACTTTTCCTTCCGAATAGCAATTAATATGGTTTTTAATACAATATAATTTATAATAATAAAATTATCATTTTCTGTACACAAAGGGGATATGAAACAAACACAAAAAAAACAAATATTCGAAATAGCCGATCGTATAATATATAAATGATTTGCATATTTGGGGCTGGGAGGAAGATTAGACAAATAGATATATAGCTCTTTAATTCAATTTTAGTACTGTTTTTTCTCTCTTTCTCTCTCATAAATCATCTATATGCTCTTTTAAAATAATTCTCTAATTTGCAGAAAGGCGAAAAAAGCGTTTAATCAAATCGAATAAATGAATGCGTAATTCAATTGTTTTGTCAACGACAACTAAAAATTAGAAAACAATATTCATGCCAATTTGATTTTTTTTTGTCTTATTTTCTTTGTTTGCGAATTGTTTCCAATTCAATTTCGGTACACATAACTTAACTTAAATATGCATTTTTTATATATATATATTTTGAGCGATTTGTTTTTCTTTTATAGAATATCCTTTTCAGCGCTCGTTTTGGCGACAAAGCCCTGGGATATACTTGCTTTATCTATCTCTGGTACACGTTTGTTTTTCTCATTTTGACATATTTTTTGGAAGCATTTTATTTTGATTGTGAATCTATTTTAAATGCAGATTTGGAATGGAAATTAGTTTGTTTTTCAGACGAAACAAAAATGCAAACAAAATGCCGAGAAGAAATTTATTGATATAGCGCGACATTTTACATAATAAAAATGAATGGTGTGCGTATAATTTCAAATGATACCACATAAATCAGATAACACCGCACGACGGACGGGGAATACATCTTTATAATGTGAATGCTATTAAGCATATAACAGTGTGTGAATGTTCAGTTCAATAAATAATCAATGTTGCGGATCAATTTTGGGGACAAATAAGAAAAGAGATTTTTTTTTTGCTTTGCATTTGAAAATGTTTGACAATAATCATAATAAATAGGTTTAATTTTCATCGTATTATTTTTTTATCATTTGTAACAAATGGAATTTTGTGCATATTTTTCGGGGTTCTTTAATACTGGTTCTTTTCTAGCTCTTCACTCATTCAGGTGATGTGTGATTTTTGTTATTCTATTCTACGAATATGTGAATATGATTTTAATTTGTTATTAAATTTGTAGTAGAAAAGAAAGTAATATTGATTGGTTTTTGTTGTTTAAATGGTTTTGTTTTGTTTGTTTATTTTTTTGATTAAAAGAGTATTTGAGTTGAAGCATCTCTCTAGACTGTGCTTGTGCCTAACCACTTTTGATGTCTACAAAAATTGTATATGAGTGAGTAGAAAAAGGTGTTTGTTGATTGGCAAAAATTGTAAAATATCTTTCTTCTATTCTGTTTTTTTGACTATTTTTTTTTTTTGTTAAATCTCATACACACTACAAATATTTTTGTGGTTTACATTTGGTTCTTGCAGTTGTATATAAGCGGTAAGGTGAGAGATTTAAATGGTTATGATTTTAACTTTTCTCCATTTTTTTTTAATATATCAAATTCTAAAATGTCTTTTTATTTCATCGTGTTTCAATGCGAAATAAGCAAATCGAATCGACTTACTTTTTCTTTTTAATGTTTGGACTTTGTGTCGTCTCTGGTTTAATTAGTTGTGGATCCATTGAAGATCAGGCAGATGTTTCCGTTGGTTCCACCCAACATTCGCTATCTTCATCACTGTCCGAATCTTCAGATTCAGATAATTCGATTGCAACACGCCGTGCCAATATCGATGCAACATCATGGAATGCTGTTGAACGCTCCTTTTCTTTTTGCTCAATTTTTTCCACTTTTCGTAATTTGATACCTTCAAGACGTAAAAATAGACAGAAAAGAAATACATTATTAGTTTCTTTGTCGCAATTGCCATTGAAAGAAATCGTATTTGTTTGTTTGAGTTAATTTCATACCATCACGGATGGCTTTCAATAAATCGTTTCGTGTATCGTCAATGGTTGGAAGAATCTTCTTTTGTTGCGTTATTTTTTTTGGTGTTATCAATTTACCACCAACGGAGCCATTGTTCAAGTCACCATTTGCAATCGGTTTGTAAATATTTGTCGATGGACTGTGATCCATTGGTGGTGGTGGTGGAGGCGGTGGCGGTGCAACAGAGTTCGATGCCATCTGTTTGGGCGACAACTAAAAACGAAAGTGGCGATAAAAAAAATATATATGGCAAACGTAAGTAAAACAAGTCAATCAAGTTTTAAAAAAAAAATTGTTTAATTTATGATGCTTACCTGTTCCGGTATTGGAGGTGGTGGTGGTAAATCGTTGATTGCGTTCATTTGTTGTGTCATTTGCAAGTTCAAGCTATTCAAATTGTTTATTTGACTATTAAGTTGGGCCATAACAAGTGCATTTTGATCCATAACGCCGCCAGTGTTGCCGCCGCTGGTATTTAGCTGGGGTGAACCGGATCGTGATGTGCTATGACTTCGTGCCAATATTTTGGCTGCAACTGATGCATTTCCATTGGTCATTTGTTGCATTGGTGGTGATTGTTCCATTGGCACTGGTGGAGGTGGCGGTAATGCGTCACGTGATTGCAAATTTCGACTACGTGTTGGAGTATTGGCATTTGATGCATTTGGTGTATTGCCACCACTTGGCGGTGCTGGAGGTGGTTGTGATGGTCTTGATTTTCCTTTCGATGGTGTGCCCGGTGCATATGGATTTTCTGGTGATATTGCACCAGCATTATGATGTCCAGCATACATATTTTGTGAATGATGATATGCTGTTTCATCGTATAATTGTTGTGCTGTTGCATAGCCAGCATGATGCTGATATGCATTTGGTGAATTTGGCATATAACCGTCAATTTGTTCGGTTTGATAGCTGCGCCGAATTTCAATTGAATCGGGACGATTTGGCCGTCCATCATAACCTATGCTATTGTATGCCGAATCTTCATTGCTCATGGCCGAATTTGGTGTACGATAAATTACATTATTTGGCATCAACGTTTCACCATGACCAATGGCAATTTGACGTTGTTTCTCGCGAGTATTATGAGGCGTACGAACTTTACGATTGTGACGTTTACCGCCAGCGCCATCGGTTCGAGGTCGATGCATCTAAAAATGACACGGAAAAGAACCACAATTATTTATCAATATTGAAAATTCGATGGACAAAATAAACTCACCTTCTTTCCTTTGTCATGCAAAAAGCGTTCAGTGTCTTTCAGCATCTCTTGTCGCCAGAGTTCGAAGAAGTAATTTGGATCAGTGTAGAATTTAAGGCCATCCTTGCCGTCATCTCGATAGCAATTCAATTTATCTAATGGCGGTGGCTTATCGCATTGCTGTTTGAAAATAAAAAGAAAATCGTATTGCTCGTTAATTTCATTCAAACTTTTATACACTTAGTTATAGCAAACAAGAAAATGACTTACCATATAAGTCTCAAGCATTGCAGCTGGCATTGTGGCTCGTGAAAAGATTTGCTGATCGAAAACCGTAGCACTTTTAAATGCTTTTTTCATTTGAATGTCTTGCAGTGATACCTCTTCAACATTGCTATCTAATTGCGTAACTTTAATGGCCAACCGATCAATTCGAGCTTGCAATGAATTCGATCGTTCGGATAGGTGGCCAGCCTCTCTGGCTAATTCACCAAATAAATCCTCCGAGTGTTTTGATAATGATGACAATTGTCGAATGATATTGGTAAGCGTTGTATTGGTCACCGTTTCAAGTTCAGTTGGTTCGGCAATATCCTCACGAGGATACACCGACCGTGCCACAAACACGGGTTCGATTATACGTTTTGGCAATGGCATCTTTTCTCCGGTGTCAAGTCCTGTGTATATGATTTACAACTCAATTGAACTTCGTAAACTTGTTCTGATGGTTTTTCTTCTTCTATTGTTTAACACGACTCGTTTTCCATTTAAATGAATAGATTTTTATGAACGTCTACATTGTCTCATCAAAGTTCTTCCTATAAAATGACAAAACAACACGAAAATATTATTAAATGTGAGTTTTGAAAAAGTTTTCGATGTGAAATGAAGTTTCAAGATTGAATAAAAAGTTTTCGTCTTTAAAATTACAATCAACAACACTATATTGACAATGACGCACGTCCGCACCGATAGGGTAAGGAACTGCAAGTGAAATGCAATTGCAAAGAAAAAAACAACCTCAATAGAAGATATGATTGAAATATGTTTTCTTCATAAAAAGCAGCGCATGTCTACCATCTCCACGAAATGACATTTGAGAAAGAGAAATAGCACATTTCTGTTATGTGTGCATTGCTCGCCAATGCAAGCGAAAAAAAAACACGATTGCAAAAAAAAATCAATGTGCGCTTCGTTTGTAGTTCAAAATTAGAGGTTGCTTTCGCCTGCATAAGCTTAACTTTCAATAGAGAGAAGAAAAAACGACGACAATCGCGATGCCGCTACAATGGAACAATATACACACATTTAATACAAGCTTATCGTGATGGTAACGCGTGTACGATCAGGTGGAATATATTTGTCTCTGTCATGTTATGCACGGTCATGTTATGCACCAACCAATATAGCAAAGTGACAGAGTGGTAGGTGTTTTTGAAACCAGTTCGGAGAACCTGGCAATTGGATTATAATTCGACTTTTTGTTTCAACAAACGGAACTTAACCACCGTGAAGTTATAATTTAAAGAAAAAAACTAAAAACGAAACAGCGACATAAGAAGAAAAATAAAATTCATGGCAATGACATTAACAACGAAAGAAAATCGAATTCCCTGCTATGGTCACTGCTGCTTTGGCTACTATTACTACTCGAACACAAGTGTCGATGCTTTCCCGTGAAAGTGACAAGTTTTGCTTGAGCTGAACTCAATCGAAAATAAAGTTACACACAATTTAATTGCAATTACCAGTTGAGTAACTTTTTCAAATTTTTTTTTATTATCATCGTCGATGCCTTAGAAAGCGGTTTTCGCTCGAAAATAAATACTATATTTCCACAATAATAACCATTTGATCGAAACATCAATAGTTCAAACTCTCCGCATTTCGATTTCAAATCTATAAATTATTTACGATGTCGCATTTCCAAAACAATTTCCCATTAGAGAGAATGTGGCTGGGATTAATTAAGCATTAATTCAGTCGATTTACAACGTTATTATCTCTTGATAATATTCATGTGAATATTTTAGCATGCATTTTATCACATAAAAAGTATTTTTAACTCGCAAATCTGAGAGCATAACAGCGATGGTTTGCATCTATACCTAAATTTAAACTGTAATCAAAAATACCATTTAATATTCAATATGAATCATTGCTTTTTTCCCATTGTGTTTCGTTGTCAACGATAATGGCAACGACAACGCTAAAAAAATGTTCTTGAATTTATTATCCATGGTATTGTATCAAAAACATCTGTATGAAAATTGGATTCTGCCGAAAAATGTTTTTCAAATAAATTTCAAAATGGCGCATAATAAGAGAGAGAGGGGGAGGGGGAAAAGAATGCTTTCGAATATCGAGACAGACAAATAACTTCGAATATTGTAGCTAGAATTGGTTTCTGTGTTTGAAATATTTTTCCATAAATTCTACCAATATATCGATTTGCAATTCATTGAAATGTTATGTAGATATTTCAAACGAATTAAAAAGTAGAATGGCACAACATTATTGTACAGCGGCAATGCATTATCCAAAATTCAATATACGCATTTCGAAGAACAGCCTTTTCCATTACATCCGACATCGAATTGAAAATCGTTTATTGCTGAGCCAAAAAAAAAAAATAAATAAATCGTTTTATACGTCAAATTTATAGCATCTAACACATGAAAGGTCTATTAACCTACAATTGAGCTACCATCAGCAATAAAATGAATGATAAAAATTTAAGAAGCCGTGACGTTTATCGCGATCTCAATTATCGATAAAACATTCACACACGTACAAATGCCGTGCAAAAAAAACTACTACACGAAGAACGTAGAAGAAAACAACGAACAGAAAATAACACTTGTTTCGTCTTTGACCAAGATGAAAACAGAAAACATTCAATTTGATTACGGTTGCGATTATTAGCACGCACATTGATTAATAGTACGACGAGGAAAATGTGTGAAAGAGGAAGAACCACACTCTTTTCGAATTGAGAATGTAAATGTCCGTATAAGTTATCTATCGGAACGTTTGTAATGCACACACAGCGGCTGCATGCAATTGTTTTGCCAGAATACATCAAGCGGCTGGGTGTTTGTGTGTGCGCGCGCTTGTGTTTTTTTCAATCATGTGCAATAGAAGATAATGAATATATTTTATGCTTTTGCTCTCTAATGTGCAGCAATTTCATTTATCCACTGCACCCAGCCGCAAATATGATAGCTCATAATATATTAACAAACACGTCGATCTCCATTATATATATCTTATTTCGTTTTAAATGTGCGCTTTGTTTGTTACAAGGCATTATCCAGACACACACACACACACAACTTATACACACATACTTCCTCTCCACATCACAGACTTTTAAATGATAATTATTTTAATTATTTTGTTTCACTGATGAGTATTTCTTTTCCCTTCTGTTTCATTTCATCATCTCTTTGTTTTGGTCGATTCTATTTTCTTTAAAATGCCTGCCCGTAGACGGTTGTACATAGAAAGTTACGAAGAATGAAAAAAAAAACCAACAACATATTTTATGCGCTCTGGATCATTTTTGCACACGAATACGAAATTCATTTTTGCTTAATTAATTTCGTTAAGCGCAGAAACATTTCTGATCGTTGTGTGCAATTTAAATAACAGAGGAAAAGATGATTCGTCTGCATTATGAAATTTATAAAATGCAACCGATCATTTTTCATTTTTATGAAAATGGGAACGAATTTTATGCAAACCAAATTCTATCGGTTGGAGGTGAAGATAACGGGATTTAAATGCAATTTACACAATATTCTCACTTAATTCGATTATGGGCAGAGCATCATTTCATTCTATGGGGGAAATTAATAGAGTTGAAATGAATGCGCACCATTTGAAAAAACAAAGCAATATTTTTCTTTAAAAATAGACTATTATTTGTTAGTTTGTTTGTTTGTTCTTTTAATAAAAAGACCGTAATAATATATACAATTATTCCATCTGTGAACAAATTGGTTTTTCATTATTGCGGTAAGAATCGATTTTAATTGTATTTTTATAACACGGAACTACAAAAAAATCGAATTTGATGAATTTTCTTATATTTTTGCCCCCCAAAAAAATTGAATTTTAATTTTGAATTCGTCAAATATAAAAGAAGAATATTTGTCATGTTGCTATTATATTCTGTGCATTTGTCAAGTGAATGTTAAGTCGACTCCGTTTCAATTATACGAAGATTTTGAGCCATTTTTTTTAAAATAAAGACTAAAATGAATCCTTTATTTGTCGTTGCATTGAGCACTTTTGCTTTAATTCAGGTAGTTAAAATCTTTTCTAATTTTGCTCAAAGAAGAAATAGATTCATTTTTCACAAACATGGACGACAAGACACAAAAATTATTATGAAATTTCATGGAAGGATAATTTTTTCCTGAATTGCATTTGTCTTATCGTTGACGTAAGAAAAGTTTATGATTTTCAATTTAAAAATATTTTATTGTTAGTTCGCTTTGGAATGGCCTTTTGTTGAGGTCGAAAGTATTAGACAAAATGGTATATTGCTTTGGCCAGGCTGTGCTCAGATTAAAGTAAGAAATTGTGAATTTTCTTTTAAAATAAAAACCAAATTAAAATTGGCTGCATTTTTGTTGGAGGTACGAGCAAAGGTCGGATGTACTAATGCCAAAAATTTGGAAAGTAATTTGGACTATTTATCTGAAATAACTGATGCTGCTGAAATCTTGGTAAGTGAAGAATCAATAAGTGAAAAGAATATTGAAGCATCAGGTTTCAGTGCTACCCAGAAACCAGAAGAACTTGTTGTGCCAGTTCAAAAATTATTTATGGCTGCAGAAGTGTATCAAGATCTTACAGACGTTAGACAAAGCCACTGAAATGCTTAAAAAATGAACGAAATTATCGAATCGGATGTAGCTTACACCAACTATGTAGAAAATAAACAAGACGATGTCGTTGGTGATAAGCTCACTCAAAGCTGTGGCAAAGTCGACAAGGCCGAAGTGTATTTGAAAGAATATAAAGCCACAGTTGAAAAATGCAAAGACAATTTCAAAAATGCAATTGCTCCAAAAGTGTTGAAAATCAACAAGGGGATAGACGATCTGACAATGAAGTACAATGATGAAGAAGTAGACATTGTAGCAGCCAAAAAAGAGATTGAAGAGCGAACGTTGATTTTATCTGAAATCAAAACCAGCAAATCAAAAAGCGAAAAAGCTACAACTGAATTTGGCATTTGCATTGCCAACAAGGGAAACGAATGCGAAACATTCATGCAAGGAATTTATTCGGAATTCAAAAAACTTTTGGGATGAATATAACATTCGTTTTGAAATTTAATCTTGCGTTGACCTTTCATCATTTCGAATAAAGTAAATAATAAACTCTATCAACGTTGATAGACGTGATAACATAAAACAATGTTTTTCTTGTAATAAAAACGAAATTTCAACAAATTCCCATAAAAACGTAATGAGATGCATTTTATTACCAATTGTGTTTTACTATTTCTTGTTGACTTCGGCATCCGAACTCTTACATAGTCCGTCAATTTATTTGTACACATCGGCTGTACAAATTGCTTTTCAAGACTATTTCAAACTAGTAATAGCTTGGTTTAATTAGTAGGAACCAATAAAAGTTACTGCATTTGTTAATTTATTTGGAGGTTTTCGACATGACTCGTTTCAAAGTTTTCACTTATTGTTGTCAAAAGATTTTCGATTTAATGAACGAAACTCAAATAAAACTGTAATCGTTTTTCAACATATCGATTGATCGCTGTTGTTTTCTTTCAATCAAAAAGTTTTCAACTTAATGCAACTATTCCATTCAATTTGTGTATTGTTTAAATTCGATTCTAAATGGATGTCTTCTGTTCACTTTTACTCAGAAGTTGAGAAGTTTAACGTCCTTTCATTTCAAGCGTATCAAATGTGAAGAGAACAGAATTTGCACCATTTTTGCTCCTTAATCAAAAAACCAGCTTGATTAAATTGTAAAAGGAATTGAATTTGTCGAATGCAGGCCTTTTGTGAGAAATATAGGACGCAAAAGAGGCAAAGAGAATGCACGTCTCCAAAGTGCAATCGATTTTGTGGTTTTGAGTTTCAATAAGAGAGAGAATTTGAATTGAATTTTTTCCACTTCTTGTTTCTTTGAAACTTGGTGACTAACCAAAAAATATACGATGAATTTAAAAATTAGATGACTGGGATACAATGTGCACAATAAATAGAATTTTTTTTGTTATTGTTTCATTTTTTGTTGTTGTTGATTTCATGCGCACATTATAATAACTATTATGCGATGAACAAAAGACATTTTTAAACAAAATTATCATCCGAATAGAATGTGGTTAGAAGACAAAAACGTCAAAAAATATATTATTAAAATGAAAATGACAGACAAATAGTCAGTGAAATATGAAACGTACATAAATGAGGTAAACATTATTGTGTTTGACATTTGTTTTATGCATAATAAGTTGTGTCTCTTTGTTTTCACGCAGAAGAATACCTCACATCCACATCCGTTTTCTTCATTTGTCGCGAACAAATACGAATACGTCTTTGTGATAAGTTACCTTTAAAATTTTGCAAACAGATATCAAAAATAGAGTCATTCACTTGAATTCTTAGGCTGTCATTTGGCAAACTGGCAACTATAAAAGAAGATCTTTTCAGACAGCTATATTGTTATTCTTCGCTATTGTCAAGTGAAAGTATACTTTAGTTTGGCATCCAAACTTCGTTAAAACGTTCAACAATTTACATAAAATGTATCGTGTTTTGCTCGTCATATTCAGTGCTTTTGCTGTAATGCAGGTGATATTTTTGTAACAATCAAATTCAATTACATTCATGGATAATTTCAAAAGTGAATTCAATAACATTTTTATTTTCCAAATATCAGCTCACTCTGTCGGAGTCTGATTTTATAAGCAATCAAAATGCTGTTGGCGCTCCGTATTTCGGTACGAAAGGTGGACTGTTGCCAGAAAATATGTTTGATGTACGAACGTGTTTTTTTCAATTTCTCTTCATTTAATAATTTAAAAAAACATTTTTTTGTAGGCGGTATTAACAAGACTTCCGTGCACATCTGCACTCTTTTTAATTAGCAATCTGAACTATTTATCAGGAATGATTAGTTCGACGGATTTTTTTGCTAGTGTTATCGATCAGGTGAAAATCGATAATTTGGCTGCAAGCATCGCTAAAAAGCCGAAAGAACTGGAAGATCCAATGCAAACATTGGTAATGGCGCTAAATATTTATCAAGATCTGACGGAACAAGCTTTGGAAGACGCAGTCCTAAAGCTCGTAGAAATGAATGAATTTATCGAATCGGATGTGTTGAATACCAATTATGTGGCGAGTAAGAAAGACGAAATCGTTGGCGATAAGCTCATCAAATGCTGTGCCATCGTTGACAAAGCCGAAGCGCGTTTAAAAGAATATAATGCCACTATTGAAAAATGTAAAGATATTTATCGCGATTCGATTGTACCACAACTTGTAAAAATCAACGACGGAATTGATGATCTTACTTTGAAATACGATGAAGAAAATCCATACGTTGAAACGGCCAAAACAGAGATAAGGGAGCTATCCATTTTGATTGTATCAGAAATTCAAACGTTTAAAGAAAAAACTGAACAAGCCTTGATCGGACTAGGTGAATGCATCGCCAACAAAGGACCTGAGTGTGAAAAATTCATGCACGGAATTTACACAGAATTCCAAACACTTTTGGGATAAATTGAATTTACGACGCAGCTTAAATTCACTTTGAAACGTAATCACGTTATGAGACGATAATAATATTCCATAAATTGAAATTTATGGCAAAATACACATTTTACCGATTTTTTTTTTTTCTAGAATAAAAAAAGAATAATTATTGAATTTGCACGAAAAATGATATGACTTTTTCATTATTATATACCTGTTTCGATGGACCAATTTTTTTTTTTAGAAATTAATAATCGATAGTTTTTGTTATTGGAATCCAGATTACTATTTGAAAACGTTACATTTTAGAATACATTCAATCCATGTGCAATTCATGTATACAAGATTAGTTTTAAAAGCTTTCCTGTTTTAATTTATTTTATAATTCAAATCGTCGGAAAGAACTGAAATTCAATGAACTTTCATTAAATGAGCCAGACACGAGCAATATATCGACAGTTATACAGAATCTCAATTTCTTTCCATCAACTTTTATTCGGAAAGTTTATCAAACTTTATTTAATTGCACGATTCAATTTGTATTCACAATAATAGTAATATTGAATGTCATGACGATGGTATCGTAGAGATGCATTTTGCTTTGAAACAATTTTGTTTTTCGATTGAAAATTCATACTTATTATTATTCAAAATGAACATAAATATTCAGAGAGAATTTTCTCGATATAGTTGAATATCAATTGTTTAACATTAACATTCAAGAATGGATTTACATTTATCGAAAATTGGGACGATATAATGACGATTGAAGTTTGAAATAAATTTCGGGGGCTATGTCATCAGAGTGTCAAAATTCGTATTTTTTGGTAAAGAATGAATGTTTTGGGTCTCGCATCCAAAGTCGACCCCTTTTGAAATATTCATAAAATGAAATTTAAATTTTGTGCATGGAATATTGTTCAGATATAATGATTTTTTTTTCTTCGGGTAATTGATTTGCATAGAAAACATACGTTGTTTTTGTGAGCCTATAAAAGCCGACGTAACAATATTCGGGCGTTCAGTATTTTGCTGATTTCATTGAAAAACGACATTTCGTAACAAAAAGATTTTGAAAAAAAAAAAATATTTTTAAAAATGAAATTATTGATCGTTGGCATTTTGTGCGTGTCCACTTTGGCTTATGTAAAGTGTTATAATTGTTCTTTTGGTTTGTTGAAAAATTTGTTTTAAAAGAAATTCTTTCAAAATCATTAGGTATCAGGTGGAAAGACGCCCACAACAAAAACAGCGAAAACCGCTCCAAAAAAGGCAGCACCAAAAGATTGTAAAACATACAACGATGTACTTGAATACTTTAAATCAATGGAACCGATTACAAAGGATGTTGAATTTCACGATAATTGGTTTGATATGGAGCGTGTACTCGATTTGTATGACTATGCTGAGTCAGATATGTGTGGCAAAGATCTTAGCAGTGTGTTGAATACCATTGTTGAACAAATTCGTGGACTTGGTCTTGCATTTGAAGGCGTTAATTTGGATGCGGGACATCCGAATAGCGAGAAAGAACCAACACCACATGAATTATTCGTTAAGAAAAAGAGTTTTTTTGAAGGTGCAAAAGCAACACCACATCTTAAAAAATTGTGCCCATTGATGAATACCTTGTATGCAGGACATCAAAAATATGAGGCCAATCTTTTGAAATGTTATGATCATTTGGCATCGAATTATACACCGAAATCCATTGAAATAAATGTGTTGGTGAGCTCATTGGCAGACGTTTTGAAACCAGCTTTGAAAGCTAACACAGCGATCGATTCAAAATCAACTGAAGAAGCAAAGAAAATTGCTCAACACATTATCAATAAACTCAATGACGTTCGTACTTTCATGAATTCATTCATTGGCTGTGCCGAAAAAGAAGTGACCACGATGAAAAAGCAACATCATGAGTTTAACACCAAATTCAATGCAATTAAATAAATTGACCATCAATGAATTCACTGATGTTCTATAATATTATGAAAGCTAACATTTGATGTAAAGAAATAAAATGATCGATTTTATATCGGGAAACACGGTGGGTTTTATTTTTTTGAAACAACTTCAATTTGAGATCAAGTATAAAACACACGTTTTGAACAATTCGAACAATTTTATGAAAAAAGCGAAATTTGAGAACCGAATAACAAACTGTGAAAACTTATTTAATCCAGAGAAATGGGAATTTTGTTTGCGCCAGATAACACATGTACGTTAGAAATGTACGTTTATAGTCATCTCATTCTATAGCAATTTTGCATGCGTGGTTGAAGTCTATAAAAATAAACTTATTACTTATATCTGGATTAGTTGAGGTGGAGCCGCTATTGATTCTTAAGAAAAAACGTATTCCTTATTATTGAAAAACTATTGAAAATGAAGTTTTTAATCTTTAGTTTTGTGAGTCTTGCGATTCTGGTTTGTGATTTCCCATTTCTGAATTTTCTGTGGATAATATTATAAAATTAATCAAAATTTGTTTTTTTTTTATTAAAATTCAGGCAACTGCCTATGGTGGCAGTTCTGTTTCCGTGGATAGAAATGCTCATTTTGAAGTAATGGAAAGTGTTTGGGATGATATTGTTAAGGAAGATTACTTCGATATGGATCTTGCAATTGATCTTTACGACTATAAAGAAACTCCATTTTGTCCTACTGATTTTGGCAATGATATTGAAGAAATTGTTGGAAAGATTCAACAAATTAGTCTGGCGCTCAACGAAATTAATGTGGATGTGAGAAGAGAAGCAGATTTTGTGCGACCAATTCTGCGAAGCTTATCTAATGGTGCAATGACAGCCACCACAAGCGTACAAAAATGTGTTACATCAGCGAAAAAACTCTACGATGCCTACCAAAAATATAGATCAAGTGTATCGAATTGCTACAATGGCTGTAAAGCCAATATGAAATCAATAGCCGTGGAAGTAAATCAATTATTGGGTGGATTGGTTGATGTTATCAACAAAGGATTGAAAATGGGAAAACCCATCGATTCTGAAACGATTCAACACAAAAAGCCAGACATTCAACAACTTCTCCAAAAAATAGATAACTTTCACGATTTCATGGATTCAGTTTTGACATGCTCACAGAAAACTATAACAACATATCTCACAGTGCAAAGTGAATTTAATTCTTTGCTTTCTAACGTTAAATCATTCAAATAATGTAGTTTTTTTTTTGAATAAATGAAGAATAAAGATATACAACAATTTAATTGATTTTTTCATGTATAGACATAGATTTGCATTACGTAAGTCTGCAAATTTGGATTACTCACAAATTGTAGAAGTTTTAGTAGTAATTATGTCAAAAAATAATAGTATCAGCATCGTTTGATTTCATGCTATATTCTGACTGATATTAGCTGAATTTAAGTTAAATTACAAATAATATAAAAATGGACGTACGTTGCTTAAGTTGACAAACGCAGGTTGTAATTTGGAGTGAATAACTATCACAATAAAAAAATATAGAACAAAAAATGGCGAAAAAAGTTATCTTTGAATGCGAATCTCCAATTGTGAGATCACACGAATCATTTGAATAAAAAAAAATTATTATTATTCATCGACAAATTTCACATTGTGAGACTCACAATTATTTGTCACCATTTCATCTATTATTTTGGAAGAATGTTATGAAAAATTATATTAATGACGAAAAAAGTTATGATTACTTTACACAGAAGACAAATAATTTTTTTTTTTGGCAAATTCCATTAGACAAAGGGTGTCATAGAAACTGGGTCTTTTCTTCATATGCTATAGAATAATTTTTTACTTCAAAGCACGAAGTTCTACAAAAATTTCACGTGTCTGTTGCCTATAAAATTAATGCGTAATACTGTTTTTACATCAGTTTAGTTTGTGTGACTATCAATTTCAAAACAAACGGTTTTTTTATAGAAGAAAATGAAATTATTGATTCTTTGCATTTGGGGATTTACGACTCTTGTATGTGTACTTGTTTTCATGATGTTTTTTTTTAATTTAAGCAAATTAATGAATATTTTTCTCTTTTGAAATTAAGGTCATTGCAAATGGTGGTGAAGTCTCCGATTCCAAAGATGGAAAATCCAAAAGCGAATTGATGCAAAAAGTTTGGAATGATATTATTAACGAAAATTACTTCGATATGAATCGAGTTCTTAATCTTTATGATTATAAGGATTCGAAATCGTGTCCAAAAGATCTTGGCAATGACATTGAAGAGATTGTTGGAAAGATTCAACAGATTAATCTTGCACTCAACGAAATAAATTTAGATGTGAGAAAAGAGACCAATTTTGTACTGCCACTCGTTCGGAACCTTTCAATGGGCGCAAAATCAACAAGCCCAATCATACAGAAATGTGTTAGTTCGGCGAAGACACTTTTCGATGCCTATCATAATTACAAATCTAATATGTTGTTTTGTTACGATACTTGTAAGCCACATTTTAAAGCAATCTCCGAAGAGGTGAATCAACTTATGGCTGAATTGGCTGAGGTGATCAACAAAGGAAATGATTTGAATCCGGCATCGATTCAACACAAGAAGCAGAACGTTGACAAACTTATTACAAAAATTAACGATTTTCGTGGTTTCATGAATCTGTTTATGAAATGCACTGAGAAGGCCATGACCATTTTTCAAAAAGTACAGAATGAATTTAATACAATAATGTCGACAGTTAATTTGACTTCAAGATTGTAAAACATGATTTTTTTAATGAAAAATAAAGTATGCAATATTTGAATGATGTAATGTTGTAAATTGTCATTTTTTTCAATTTAAGATAATTCCTCGTTGTAAAGAATAAATTCCAAACTATGTTCAATATATTTTATAATTACGTTTCTAAGAACTGTGAAGTCCATAGCACTTTTTTTGGCAATGAAATTTCGTTCGTAAACAACACATCGACAAAGATCATCTTCGAATAGAATATCTAATGAAAAATTCGCATGGCGGTGATAAAAATGAGATATCATGATGAGATCACCACATTGGTTTAAGTTTTTAAATTAAACAAATATTTAGCTCACAATGTCATAATTGAAGCAAGTTTTTAAACTACGCATTAGAAAGAAAACGACGACGTACGAAATTCTACAACTGTTTTGGTAAGCTCATAACAGAAAATGGAATTTTTATTCGCGTCAAATTATATTATTTATGTCTAATCACATTACACGTGGTGAAAAAGAATTACGGCCTATAAATCAACGTGGCCGAATGTCTGTATCAGTTCAGTCTGAACTATATTTTAATCGATAATGTGAAACTTATTTTACCGAATTTAGTACGAAAACTAAATAAAAATGAAGCAGTTGATTATTTGCATTTTAAGCTTTGCAGTTTTCGCTTGTGTAATTGTGTTTTCATCACCATATTATAAAATTCTGAATAATATTTGCATATTTTTCTTTCAAAATCTAGGGAGCATTTCTTGAAGATAATGGAAAACTAAATGAATTTCGTGAAATGCAAAGTGTTTGGGATGATATCATTAAAGAAAATTTTTTCGATTTGGAACAAATACTCAATCTGTATGATTTTGAAGAATCGTCAATATGTCCGCAAGATTTAAGAGAGGATTTGAAAGAAATTACCGAAAAAGTTCATCATCTCAGTCTTTCGCTCGATGGAGTTAATACAAATGCCAAAAAAGAAATGACTTCCTTGCGACCATTTCTGCGAAGCTTATCGGAAGGTGCAAGAACAACAAGCAATAGTGCATACAGGCTGTTTTCAGGCTACAAAGTCTATCGGAATCTTATGTTGGAATGTTATGACAGTTGTAAACCCAATCTCCAGTCGATATCAACAGAAGTGAATGAATTATTGGGTGAGTTGGTTGACGTAACGCACAAAGGCATGGAATTATCAAAACCAATTGATGATGCAACGATTCAACATACGAAAAAAAATGTACAAAAAGTTCTCATAAAGTTAGAACTTTTTCGAAGTTTCATGAGCGCATTTTTCAAATGCACTCAAAAAGCAGTCGCTGTATATCAGAAAGTGCAAGAAGAATTTATTTCAATTTTTGGTAAAATCAGATCATCTTTGTAATAAAATTGATTTCTGATGCGGAATAAAGATTACGTGATTCATTTGAATACCCTTACAGTTGAAGTTTTTCACTTGTTTCCGTCTTTTGTTGCAGTTTGCATAAGTTCGGTGTATTTTCCATAAATGATGTTATACTTTGTTTGAAAATGCGCACATATTCAATAGGAGTGTTGCATTACCGCTCGTTGACGTTTTTCGTTTCGATCAAATGTTTGTAGGTGTACGATGCGCAACTGCATGTGTCGGCAAAATAAATGAATGTGGATAAAGTACGAATGTGTGCGTAAAATGTATTTTTTTTAGTCAATGATTCTGAACGTACACCGGTTGACGGAAAAGGTCAATTGAACTAAATAGCTTATAGTTGATCATATAAGTTTATACCACATACGATGCATATAAATGGCATTTTATATAAATTATAAACAAGTGAGTACAAAGTTTGCACAATCAAAGTGCCTTCGTTATTATTTTGTGTCGGCATTCATAATTTTACCCCATTCACTTTGTTCGCATGAATGATGGTGATTGCAAACTACGCAATTGTTGAGCAACCACGAAACAAATAAAAAAAAGTATATGTGAAATGTTCCTTTTGACAAAATGCCGAAATCGAGCTAATGAATCAATGTGATTAGAGTGTGTTTACGAAACTAAGCAACTGCACAATATGCAATTACTTCGTGTAAATGCACATACACACACAAAAAAGAACAAACTGAGTCAAATCACGTTTTGTGCTGATTTGGTAGATACATGAAATATGGGCATAATATGGAGACTAATCGGACAGTATCTTGTTGTTTACTCTGTTCGAAATGATGGCAAATAGACGCAATTAGATTACACATTTTAGTTGACTCGATATGTTCACGAACTGTGTGCTGTTTGACAAATACACAGTCAATTTGATGACATAAATATGAATGGTATTTTGAATCTATTACAAAAATATGCATGACATTCATTCGACGGAAAGACGCTGGCGAGAGAAATGCAAACACATCAATACATGCATTTTAGTATGATTTCATGCATTTGAGTTCATACACACACTCACACAATGATTGTTATTCACAAAACGCATTACGATTAGAGAGAAGGGGACTTAGAATCGACGATTTTCTCTTTTTTATTACCTTTTTTCGCTCTCCCCATTTGCGAATTCTGAGAAAAAGTAAAACATTTTATTGGTCGTTTGGATGAGAAACACGAAATAGTGCCATTCTAAAATTGATAAGACTTTTTCTAATTTCTATTTGAAAGTCAACCGAAAAATAAAGCAACAAATTAACTTCAACTTGACATTATTACTTCATCTTTTCTAAAGACGTGCGTGATGTTGTTGTTGTACAATACATATATACACATTCGTACGAAAGTCATTGTAAATTGCCATTTTTATTCGCCGTAGATTCCATGTAATTTCGTGTGTATTTGGAACATTGGCGTTCACATCGTTTTCTTGTCTTTCTCTCGTGTTCTCATGCACACACATATGTGACATTTTCGGTTATCGTTGATTCGTCTTTTACCTCATTTTCGGCACGATTGAAACAACACACGCATTGTTGTTGTGGTTGGCCGTCTCACAAAAAAATTCTTTTAAATTATCAATAAAATTGACCATACTGAAATGACTCGGTGGTGAGTTATTCGATGTGAATGTTATCGTATTTTTTTCTCTTTTCTTTAGAAAACATATATGTCATACATGGAATAATTTCATTGAAACACAGATTTCATGCTCATTTTCATACCCGGAACACTCGCAATGCATTAATATATGATGAGTGTGTGTGTGGTATTTTTGTCTCGTTGTTATATTTGTCGCATACACAAAAGTTGCATTTTGCACTTTATGTTTCTGTCAAGATACGGAGATTATTTCATTTGGGTGCGGACGACGTATCGTCATGACTAATTTTCTTCTTTCGGTTTTATTTTTTATCTTTTTGCATTCAACTCTCCACTTCATTTATCATTTTTCAGAAAGTAAGATAAAGAAAATGAAAATGTGTGCGCGTTTCCTGTTCAATTGACTACTTACACAATGCTGTTTACTCTCTTTCTCTGTCTATCTCTTTCTTCCGAATTTATTTCGATCGTTTTAAATTTGTTTTTGATTTGCATACAAAATTAATGTACACATTTACATCACACTCGAATTGTTTCATTTGATATGGAAAAGTCACCGCACAAACACTTCATCGAAGAAGACGACAGAAATAAAAAAAAAAACAACAACTAAATGTTCACCTTTTTAAATGCACAAATACACCAAATAATTTCTTTCTACCGAATCGATTTATTCCATGAATGAATTTTATTTTTTATTTCATCGTCGAATCACAAATCACTGGTCGAGGTTTTTCGAATGTTTCACTCAAATGTGGGTAATGTTTGATATAGAAATCTTTTTTGCAGGCAACTCAGACACAAAAAAAAAAATTAAATTCGTTTTTTTTTCTTATGAGAAACTCCGCACATCACCTTAAGTTTTGTACTGTTGTATGCATTATACAATACATTACTAATACAACGGGCTGCTTGTTTGTATGAAGATACAATGACGGCCGCTGCTGCTGTTGCTGTATACGAGGCAAAAAACCAACAACAATAACTACTATGCGAGAGATTTTTTATTGAGCCCGAGTGAAAGAGTGTAGTTTTTTGTGCGCGTGTATTGGTGTCTGTGTGTGGCGTGCACAAATATTGAACGCTGTACGTGTACACCTATTTTCTGCCAGCATATTTATGGTGTGTTGTGTATGCGCGCGTATGCGTGTTTCGATGTATGCATGTACTGAACCTCTTGAGAATTGGATAGAATCAAGCAGAAAACATGGAGATTTTACGGCGAATTCGGATAAATTGCATTCAATTTTATCCCATTGAAATGGGTGTGTGTGAATGAATATTTATTATAAAATTCCAATCATCAATGACTTTTGCAAAAAATTGTTGTCGGATGTGTCATTCAACTGGTGCTACAAATTTTTCTCATTGAGTTTTCAGAAATTGTTCAATGCCGCCGCATTTATTTACACCATGGTTAACCTAAAATATCGTTTTGGATAAAAAGAAGAACACGGCGACGTGATGGTAACACCATCGCATATTTCTCTCTCGTGGTATTTGATTATAATTTCTGACTTGCCGCATGATAGCGCTTTTATTCCGTTTTAAATCAATGCGGGGAACATTCAATTAACTCATAACATTTTTGTTAGAAATGTTGTTTGATGATCATTTCCGATGAGCAACATTGCATGGTTTCCTTTAAATCTATTTAAGTATGAAATGAAAGTATTCGCGATGCATGAATCCGGTCGTTTTCAAATATCTATTCGAAATGTATGTAATTTGATCAGAAAGAAAGATTCAATTTCGGAAGACTTATAACTCATCTGTATTGAGTAGAAATAAAAGATTTTGGCATCGGGAGACATTCAGCCTGGCGAATCAAATTACAACACGTTGAATGCATTTTGTTTAAGTATACAATTTTAATCCTATGTATTTCAGCGTAAAATTCTCTTAAATGTAATCTCATTACAATGTTTTTTTTTTAAATATAAATATACCTAATGAATAAAAAAGAATGGAAAAGGTACAATGAACGGAACAAAAGAAGTCAATTTAATGTTTACTCCATATTTTTTATTTTCGTCTCAAAAATAATAAAGACAATAATTGAAACTAAATATTGAATATGGAAATGCATTTGAATCGAAACCATTGGCATTGACATTTGATCGTGGGTGTTTTGTGTGTACTTTTATAACAAAATACGTGAGAAAATGCAACAATAGAATGGCTTCTTTTGATGATGAGCACATCTTAACGAGATGCTGAGACTGACACTTGCCATACACGGATGGTGTTGTCACTGTATCCAGCAAACAAGGTTTGACCATCGGTCGACCAGGCGAGCGACAAACATTGTGGTGGATCGGCCTTTTGTGTTTGCGAAATGACTTCTGGACGAAGTTCTTCGACGGTTTTCTTGCATGCCAAATCCTATAAAAAATATAAAGAAAACGAATATCGTAATTAATCATCAAGCTTACTTGAAAAGAATATTAATTTGTAAAAAAAATACTGAAAACTTCAAATATTTGAATGTTTGACTAGACAGGTGTTATACTTCGAATTGAATATCGGAATACAACGTTTAAAAGCCAAATTTCAATCTGGCATCTTGGTTGAGTAGTCCGAAATGTGGGAATTTTTCATAAACGGACCGTGGAGTGAAATCAATGCCATTTCAAATTGATTTTTTACTTCGACTATAGTGATGAATGCAAATATTTTTAATGAAATTTGCACATTTTCTTTGAAAAATTTCATTCAAAGAGAAAAATCACAGTCAAATATATGAAGATTTGCTTGAGTGGATAGAAATGTTTGACTAGACAGGTGTTATATTTCGAATTGAATATCAAAATACAACGTTTAAAAGCCAAATTTCAATCTGGCATCTTGGTTGAGTAGTCCGAAATGTGGAAATTTTTCATAAGCGGACCGTGGAGTGAAATCAATGCCATTTTAAATCGATTTTTCCTTCGATTAAAGTGATGAATGCAAATATGTTCAACGAAATTTGCACATTTTCTTTGAAAAATTTCATTCAAAGAGAAAAATCACAGTCAAATATTTGAAGATTTGATTGAGTTGATAGAAATGTTTGACTAGACAGGTGTTATATTTCGAATTGAATATCAAAATACAACGTTTAAAAGCCAAATTTCAATCTGGCATTTTGGTTGAGTAGTCCGAAATGTGGAAATTTTCATAAACGGACCGTGGAGTGAAATCAATGCCATTTTAAATCGATCTAAGTTGGAGACTTACCCAGATTTTGATTGATGGACCGTATGCAACGCACAACCAGTAACGGTTTGGTGAGAAGCAGAGAGCGTTGATGCTGTCATTGTGGTCCAATGTGTGCAAATGTTTGCCATCATTGAGATCCCAGAGCAAAGCTTTGGTGTCTTTACCACCGGATGTGCACAATGAACCGTCTGGTGAAACGGTAACAGTGTTCAAGTAACCGTTGTGACCTTTGTGGTTGATCTTAAGTTTGCAGTTGGCCAAATTCCAGACCTTGACGGTACGATCCCAACCGCATGACACGATGATTGGGTTGGAGTGGTTTGGTGAGAAACGAACGCATGAAACCCAGTCAGAGTGACCTTCGTCTTGGATGGTGTATTTGCATTCGGCCAAAGTGTTCCACAACTTGATGGTCTTGTCACGTGATCCAGACACGATTTGACGATTGTCAGCACTGAATGCAACTGACAAAACATCCTATATTGTTCAAGTAAAGAAATGGAAAAAAAATACCGATTAGTACAAATTGTACTGGAAATAAAGGAAATGTTGAATTTTGTATTTGTTTACGTGAAACGAATTGAAAAACTCCTGATACTTTTTTTTTACAAAAATTAAACTTACGTAGAATTATGGACGCCACACGCGCGTTCCACATAGGTAGAAGCCATGTTTTGTTCTTCTGCCACTCCGAAGAGATGGCTCTTACAAACTAAGTATTGGCACCACACTCAATCGAACAATCAAAAGCTTCAGTCCAATGGTTGTGGAAAGAAGACACTTTGATTACGACTGGTGCTTGTAATGTGCTCTTTTGATTTTTTAAAATGCAAATGTTTCAACAATTTGCATTTGTTATGCGATTTTTAACCGACGCGTTGCTCAATTTTCTCGTTTTCAACGAAATTTTGGAAATCTTTTTTTCACCTTTGTATGGTCCTTGAAACGGCGGGTTGTCTTTCCAGCAGCCAAATCCCAGAGACGCAAAGTCTTGTCCCATGAGCCAGACAAAGCGTAGTTACCATCAGATGACAAAACAACGTCACTGATGAAGTGCGAGTGACCGTACAAACGTTTTTGTGGGATACCATAGTTGGTTTCGTCACGAGTCAATTTCCATACGATCAATGTCTTGTCTACACGAAACGAAAAAAAATGATTAAATTATGGATTTTTTTTTGGAAAATCTTTTTTAAATTTACATCAAAATTGCATATTTTATCGATATTCGTTGAAATTTGAATGTTTTAATGAAGGATGTTCAAAATATTTAACGATGGTTTTTAAGAACTTTGTTGAATGGAACGTGGTACCATTTGACAGATTGCTTCAATGTTCACTACCGGCACACGATTTTCAAAGTATTTATTTTTTGGATTTTTTCGAAAAAATTACTTACCACGAGATGATGACAAGATCATATCAGGGTATTTTGGGTTTGTTGCGATCTGGGTAACCCATCCGCTGTGTCCCAAAAGGGTTCCACGACGTTGAAGTGTTTCAGTCATTTTTTTTGTTCTAGTTTCGTTTAAAAAACTTCAATTCACGTCTGTTCACTTTCAAAGCGAATCAAAAAAGAAAGACGACAGCGCTACCACTGACACATCAGTCGTCGCACAATGAATTCGCCTAGCACAATAATCGGTACAGTGTGCACCGATGCGAAATGCCGATAGTGACATTTTACAATACAATGAAAACAATAAGAACAACAACTAAGCTGTCAGCTATGAACAAATGCAATCGATGAATTATTCATCTAAAAATAAATGAATGGCAAATTCATCATTTCATGACTCACAAAAATTGTTTTCTTTCATAATTATTTTCATGGATTTTTTTCAATCTAAAATTGATTCATGAATTTTGGTTTTGAAAATTCGAATTGAATTTTCATTGAATTCATACACAATAACCGTTTAAACTGGTTTTTTCATTCTTCTTTTTTTAGTGATGCCACTGCATCGCTGCGAATGTTCTTCATTGTTGTATGTAGCAGTGTTGCTAGCATCAAGAATTGCGCGCGCATCATTCATTTGTCTCGTTCCATCTTCGGTGTGTTCGATGTCTGTGTGTGAGTGAAAGAATTCAAATATACAACTTTAAAGTAGCAGCAGCAGCACCCATAAGCTCGTGTTACAAGCCAGGCCAAGTAGGCAACGCCGAAAAATTCCGTTCAAGTATACAGGTTTGTGTGTGTATGTATATCGGTCGGTATATTCTGAATCGTGTTTGTGTGAAATCGGTGAGCGTAAGAGAGTGCACACGAAACGAATGCGAAAAAGAGATGCCTGACGTCATGTAGTATGTAGTATAGTGTAAAATAAAATTCAGCCATTTTGTTTGAAGTGTGGTTTAATCTAACATCGTTCGTGCGGAATTTTTTTTACGAAAAAAGTAAAAAAAAATCAAACAAAATTTAGTTGAACTTTTATTAAAACAACCAATACGCCAGCAAAAAAAAGTCGCCTTCATTTTTTTGTTTAAGATTCTTTTTTTCAGTTTTAAGAAAAGTCTAATTTTGTTATTTGGTTTTAATACACTTTTTTCAATCGACTCCGAAGCAGCAAAACGCGATACAGTTAAGTTAGTTGTGTAAAGGAGACGAAATTTTTTTGCACAGTAACGCGAGACAAATAGATTTTACCCAGCAAAAACGAAACGAAAAGAGAATATTTCGCGATCACCTACAGTTCAAAGTGTTAGCCAAAGTGTCGAAAAATAAAAAAGAATAAGAAAAAAAATTTCTAACTTTCGCATTTGAGCTTAATTTGGGAAGTGAGAAAAATTTCAAAAGAAAAAGAAGAAGAACAAACGAACAAAAAAAACCCAACACACTCAACATATACATAGATATTTCAAAAATATTCGAGACGAGACACCGACAAAAAGAAATTTTCACATCTTTTTCAGCATTTTTTTTGTTCGTTTTAAAATCACATACACGCACCAAACAATAAATTTTGTTATCGATCGCGACGATTCAATCGAGATTTTTTTTACTGAAAATTAAACACACACATACATACAGTATATAAACCAACGCAATCCGACCAAAAATATCCTAACCAATCGTCATTTCAATTTTAAATACAACAATATTCTGTTGATTTTTTTCGTCCTGCTTCAATCAAATCAGTTTTAATTCAAAAGTGCGACAAACATGGAGGATAAAGCAACGCTTAAAGATCTAGACCAATTTATCGAGCAGCTTAATGAGTGCAAACAATTAACAGAGACGCAAGTGAAAACGTTGTGTGATAAGGTAAATTGTGACGAATTTTTCATTTTAAATATCGAAAAACATTGATCCAATTTCAGGGCCCTGTCATCGATTCGATTCTTTTATTTTACAACAACAACAACAAAAATCAATCGTATATACACAATCAGCTCATCAACAGCGTGACACAATCACAGATATAATTATTGATTAATTGATTCGACGAGATATACAAATAGATGTGTAATCCAAGCATTAGGGCGGTACTTCTGGCAAGATTAAGTCTATCATCGTGTAAAGATAAATAGACAAACATGTCATCAAAAGACACACAAATTAGAAAAAAATCTACATACATTTATAAGTGAGGCCGAAGCATTGAGATAACGACATGACAAAATTGTTAGGGAACACACAGACACAGGGTGTGTGTATTATATTATATCGTCGATAAAATAATAACCTGATTTTTCAGCTCAATTTCGTGTTCTGTCATGGTTGCAACCACAGAGACCTTTCTTCTTCTTTTTCTTCTTCTGATTTTTGCCAAATTGTCGTTTCTTTCGCATACTTGGACCGTATCATATTATTCGTTTGTATATGATGCTACATATAGTCGAGCATAGCCGCCGTGTGTTCTCCATCCAGAATTTGTTCTTTTTTTATTATATTCGTACATCATCACTACTACCAATGCAAAATGGAGATACAATGGAGATACATAAAATGAGGCACGCATCACAGATTTATTATATATATGTGCACACATGGTGAACAGTCACAATTCGTTCAAATTGTGTAAATCTATGCAATCACCGGGCTGAATGATTTTTAATGCAAAAAATTGTTTTGTTTTTTCTTTAATTTCATGGAATTGCGTGTAACGTTGTTGTTGTAGTTTTTGGTATATTTTCGAGTGTGATAGATTGCTTGTTATGATGCTGGAACGTTGCGTAAAATAATAGACAATTTGAAATAAGTGAATATTAATCAGATTAACAAATATTTGAACCTTGAATTGTGTTAATTTACCTTCTTTTCAACCAATTTTTCGTCGATTAAAGTAGTTTTACTGTGAATACCGCGTAAAATATCGTTTTTTTCTCTTTTTTGTTTCTTTCTTTTTCTATTACGTTCGACGAATGTGCGATGCTCGTAAATCGATCGTGCATGATTTTATTGAGATGTATTCATGATTCAGACTAAACAGAAAACAAGAAATCATTTCATTCGAAAACAAAGAAAGAAATATAGATTTCAGAGAACTATGTCAGTTGTTTTGCATGACTCAAACAAATGTCATTATTTCACAAGAAGCGGCAGCAGCAAAAAATAAAGTATGTACAAGTACTGTGGCAAGAAACCGCTTTTTAAATTTCATTTAAAGACGTTTGCACATCAAAACGGTGATAAAAAAATTGTGCTAAAATGTTTTAATTGTCATGTCAAAACATCGCTGAATTATCGCTTTGCAATGCATAAATGCCAAAATGTTAAAAGACCATTTGTTATGTGCATATTTTCATGAAGACGAGTGAGCCGGAATTCGATCAGAATGCATATTTTTTTCTTCATCAAAAAGAAAAAGCAATTTCCGTCACATGATATACGATTTGCAGCATAATTTTCAATACAAATGTGATGACACAAAATGAGACATCCGCGACGTTTGCCAACCACGTTGTCACAATCGTATGAATTTCATTCAGTTCCGTTGTGAATGTTCGAGGACATCGACGATATCATTATGTTTGCTGCTTTTACAGAAATTGAAAATTGAAAGGGATATTATTCTTTTTTATTACAGTTGCTTCGTAATTATGCTGGACTATTAAATTTTTCAATTTTCTGAATTTTGCATGCTAGAAGCTAAATAAACTGAATGTCATTTCGGTACAAGGCGCCGTATCAAAAATAGCAAAAAGACACCGGCGAATGACACAAATGAAAAATACACCATCATTCGAATGATTGAATTTTTTTTTATTGAATTTTTCATTGATTCGTGCTGTTGTTTCAATTCGGTGCAAACAAGCTCAGGTTCTATGTAATGAATGACGACGATATCATGTATTTGTGCGCGCGTGGAAAGGTACGAGTGGATACCTTTTTACATGTTTCTTTTTATTTTCTTCGTTCTCTCTTTCACTCGTCACATTCGCTGTCACATTGTTTCGTCGTTTTTATCTATAGCGTTTTCGTGTATTTATACACATAAATTGAATCGTTCGAATTGATTGTCGAACGCGCTTGTGCGATAATATACAATGATCATAAGTGTGAACAGTAATAGCAAGGTCAATGAGCAGAGCAGCATCCTTGTGCTGTGCACACAAGTAATTGAATAACATAGAAAATTTAATGCCATATATTCATGGTTTCAATCGCACTATTCAATAATAATAGTGTGTCAATTCGCGCAGTGCAGGGTAATTGAAAATGCAATTTGATATTCGATCGCACTACTTTGTCCGTTGTTTGCCTTGTTGTCGTTGTCATTGGTGGCCCTCAGGTACATATAGAATCGATTACGCAAATACTTGCAATCGATTCAGCTAACGCAATAAATGATTTTAAAAATCCCACAAAAGATAACCGTATCAATAGAATGCAAGGGAGTTAAATGACTTGAAACAAAGCGACGTTTAATTGACTATTATTATTGGCTTAATTTAAACAATTGTAATCTACTTGTTGGTTCCATTCATTTGCACATAAAAAAATAGACATTCGTTAATTGGTTCTTGGTAGTGAATTTCCGTAGAAGATATGTTTGTTTGCGAAGACGCGAAAAAAATGCATGAACGCGCTTAACAATGGCGTCGTTTGTATACGTACAGTGCTAACTGCGATGCTTCAAGTCAGTTTCAAACATATCAAGCCAGACAAGAATATCATCATTCATTTATACAGTTTAATATTATTTGATTCTCTCTCTCTTTATGTGTTTTTGTGCGATTTTCGATCGACTATTCATAAATAGGCATGAGAATCGACAACTTTGAAATGAAAAACCCTCATGTGTTATGTCGTGTTTTTTTAAAAATGTGTATAGATGACACATACGCATATATAAAGTATACGAGAAGAAAACTCAAACTGTGTAAAACAGAATTATTCCATTTTGCACATTATCTCATTCGTAATTAGTCATCAATTTATATGAATTTGGGTAAATGTGGCTCCAAAGTCATACTAACGATTGCATCAGCAATAAACCGGTGTATTAATTTCGTTACAACGAATAAAAACAAAAAATTGCTTTTGTTTTCTAAATCGCAAATTAAGTCGACTCAGTTGCACTTCTGTCTAATTTTTTTTTTGCTAAATAGTAAATCAGCGCAAACGAATTGCAATTCCTGTAATGAGTCAGTCGAAGCATTTCAAGTACGGTGCTCAGTGAGTACTGTTCACACTATAAATGAACAACAAAAATCAATATTGAAAATAAGGTGCAAAGGTGAAGACGAAGCTCGTGTGTGATATACAAATAAGATTTTACACTTTGATTCGTTCGCATGTTCGATCTGTGTGTATTTTTATAACCGAAAATTTATTTTCGAATCGAGTGCTATTTTTAGAATTGCAATGATTCAGCACGGATTTCCTTTCGGATGCGGCTACAACAATACATACGAATTGAAGTACTCTCGATCGTGTTTCCTTCGCATTCGTTTAATTTTCAAACTCGAAGGCTTCGAAAAAAGATTTTATCGCTATTCGACGATATATTTATCGCCTAGAAGGAAACGAAATGACAACGACCTTCTTTTCTGTTCTTTTTTGCACACATTGCAAAAACGTGTCACCAAATTGTCTTTTCGTTTCATTTTTGAAACAATTGGTTTTTTCGTACATTTTAATTGCTTTTTTTAAAAAGTGTGACAAGCCACGGGGCAAAGTAAGCAAAGAAATATCGTACATTGTTCAACAATTTCGAATTGTGTCCATAGTGTGGGCAACGTGATCACAATACGAAAAACAGAAGACAAAGTTAACATACGCGCGAACATACGCACACACACACACGATCACGTACATGTCTGACTGAAACGCTGCGGCGGACAAAGGAAACTAAACGAATGTTTTCACTCTACACCATTGCATGTGGCCAATTTAAATTTTTCGATGTACTATGTTCAGATAGGCGCGTCGTCTACCTCATTTTTAGCGAAAATAACAAAAGAAAGAGAGAAAATAAGACATAGAAATAGCGCTTAAAAATAGGAAAATATTCGCGAATAATCACAATACCACTGTTTAGTTACGGCATTTTCCGATTCATTATGTTTTCAATAGACAAAATGCAGAGGAGCGAAAGTGCGAATTTAAGAAGGAGCAATAACAAGGGAAGAAAGAGAGAGAACGAAATCATTTTCATGTGTGCCATAGGCATTCAGTATTGTCAGTCGTTCGACTAGCTCTCGTATTATGCAAAGTCGTGCGAGAGGAAAAGAGCAAATGAGGAAATTAATTTCGTTGAAAACTATTCAAATCGGTCGTTTCAATTTAATTCACACAGATGTTGTGTATTGTGTTGCTTGTCGCAGCCGACAACCCGTGTTCAAAAGACAACAACAGTAACAGAGAGATACTGCGGCAAAACACAAAAGCCCAATGCTATTTTTAAAATCATTTTGCAATAAAAATAAATGAACATTTTGCCAGAGCATGATTTTTATTTATTAAATAATGAAGAACGCACATAATATATTTTATTTACTGGAATTTTATTATCAATTTCATCGTTGAAAGTTAAATAAGCCATTGTCAGTGTGTGCTCCAAAAAAGTCGTGTTAAAAATGAGTTAAAATGTCAAAAGTTTAATGTGGCGTTTTTAAAGTTGATGGTGTACTTAAAATGAATGCCACAAATTGCATTGTTTATTTTTTTACCACACTCAAGTCAACGTTATTACATACATTTCGTTGATTATGTTTACTACGTTTAACCACTTCATTTTATACGAGTGTAAGAGAGCTGTAGTGAAGTATGTGACATGATATGACACAAAGATTAGAAAATCGCTTAAGTTTGCTTAAACTTCGACCCGATGCAAATTACACGTAGTATATAAAAAATTGCATTCGCTCACTCTGGCGTACACAATGCGTTGAAATGCTCTGTCGAGCAGAAATAGCAAAGGGATGTCACCGCCTAAAATTATATCTCCGCGTATACACATTTCTCAATCTTGCAAAATAGGTCAATTGTAAATTCGTAATTCAACGACAACAACAACTGCACAAGTATTTATACATATTGTGTGCATTTAAAATGAATGTATTCGCGTTGATTGCAACATGGAATATACATCCTCCTCGACAAAAATTCAAATGAAATAAATGTCCATCTTGACAAAAATAATACAGACAAACGTCAGGGTTTTCTATTTACAGCACTTTTTTCCACGTCGAGGGTTTAAAGTAAATTTTCTACTAATGATTAGTTGCCTAGCAATGCTGAGTATAACAATTATCAAATATGTTGAGAGTTGTTTTGATTTGTGTAGCTTTTATCACATGCCGCTGTGCAAATTCTATACTGTAAATTTGTTCGCGTAACGAATCGAATGACGAGCCCTTATTTTGAAACCAATTAAATAATTTTGTTTGAATGCCAATTAACCCGCTGTTTTATCTATTTTCTGTATCTTCTCTAGGCAAAGGAAATTTTATCAAAAGAATCAAATGTGCAAGAAGTGAAATGCCCGGTGACAGTATGCGGCGATGTTCACGGTCAATTCCACGATTTAATGGAATTGTTTCGGATAGGCGGACGATCACCCGATACAAATTATCTATTCATGGGCGATTACGTTGATCGTGGCTATTATTCAGTAGAAACAGTAACACTTTTAGTTGCGCTTAAAGTGCGTTATCGTGAACGAATCACAATTTTACGTGGCAACCATGAATCACGTCAAATTACCCAAGTTTATGGTTTTTATGATGAATGTTTGCGCAAGTATGGCAATGCCAACGTATGGAAATTCTTTACTGATTTATTCGATTATCTGCCACTCACCGCATTGGTTGATGGTCAAATCTTCTGTTTGCATGGCGGTTTGAGCCCATCGATTGACACGCTAGACCATATACGAGCATTGGACCGGATACAAGAAGTGCCACATGAAGGCCCGATGTGCGATTTACTCTGGTCAGATCCAGATGACCGAGGCGGCTGGGGTATCTCACCACGTGGCGCTGGCTACACATTTGGACAAGTGAGTTGAAGCATTTCTTTTTTTTTTATCAAATATTGTTTTGATTTATTATTGCTTGTATTTCAATTAAATTTTTAATAAGCTATTGTTGCGTAATTAAATAAAAAAAAAATCTATTTCTTTCTTACAATGCAGGACATTTCGGAAACCTTCAACCATACAAATGGATTAACACTTGTATCCCGTGCACATCAGCTGGTGATGGAAGGCTATAATTGGTGTCATGATCGCAACGTTGTCACTATTTTCTCAGCACCGAACTATTGCTATCGTTGTGGTAATCAAGCAGCTCTAATGGAATTAGACGATTCACTGAAGTTTTCATTGTAAGTTCATATTCAGAATCAGAATAAAAGCAAACAATCGACATTTGAATTGATTCTAATGTGCATTGTGGTATTCTTTTTATTTGCAGCCTTCAATTTGATCCAGCTCCACGCCGTGGCGAACCACACGTTACACGAAGAACACCTGATTACTTCCTTTAAAAACAACAATACAATTTAACGGTAGTAATAATGTTTAATAAAAGAATACAGTTACATTTACACACCAACAACAACAACAACAACAACAACACATACACACAGCAGATAATTACAACAAAAAGCCGAATCTACTGCATATATGCATAAACAATAAATTTTCCTATCAAATTAGTGTTTATATGAAACAAGAAAAAACCTTTTGAAAAAAAAATTGAGTAAAAAAAAACAACAATAAATATTAATAATACTATCTAATTGCTACTTTAATTTTACAACTTCAAAATGCATAAGAAGAAAAATCAATTGAAGAAACAGAAAAATACGCGAAGCATTAAAAACAAATCCATCTGAAAATCACAACAAAATGTATTCGTATTTCGTAGATAAATTGAAACTGCGAAGCTGGAGAGAAAAACAAAATTGAGCAAAAAAATGAAATTTAGTAGCAAAGTTCATTTACAAAAAAAGAAGACACGAAGAAAATGGATCAAAAAATATTAGAACTTCTAGTATATTGCATAAGAGAGAAAAAAAATGCAAAATTGAATGTATGTTGATTGATCGACTGTGAATGATTTTCCTAGGTTCGTGCTAGATAACCGCTAAAAAGACTCAACTACGTGAGCAAGTTCTCTCATAAAGCGTCATTGCATGTAGTCATCGTGAACAAAAAAAAAACATTTTAATTATGCCTCATCCCAAATCCGAAACCGAATGAACATTTTACAAAAAAATGTCTTCTATTAGATAAAGAAGAATTTTCTTTGAATCGATTCATCGTTTATTGGAGATAATATAGAGGGGACATTGTGTTGCACTGAAACAGTTACAAAAGTTATTGCAATTAAAAAAAAGCAGTTGTTTATATGCACTAAGTTTTCTTTTTGTTTCAAATGATGAATGACGATTAATACACATACACACTTGCTCATTTTGAGCATTACGCAAATGTTTAGTGTAAAAAATTGTGGATTTGTGCGTAAATTAAAAATTAGCATAGACATTAGTGTCCATTAGAACAGCAACAAAACATACACACATTTTGAATTTATCAAAATCACAATTTGAAGAATTTAGAATGGTAGTCACAAGTATCGTCTCGATCGAAATCAAGTTATTTCTTTGATCGATAAATCACAAAGGAAGCAAAAGCAAAAAAAACACACATATAAAATAGGGATGTTTTCGCATTCATTAAAAAAATCAAATACGATAATACACATCTAAAACACACCAACCGCGCCATCAATTTTGCATTTTTACGGAGATATAGAAACATTATGTAACATTTATTCGAAACGTTTCAAAATGGAAAAACGTCTTCTATTGCGTCTATTTCCCTGCATTGTGTTATATTTCTGTATAATTTTCTTTTTTCTTTCTTCGACTTTTTTCCCCCCTGTTCAACACAAACACACCCATACAACATGAAAGAAAAAGAAGAAGCTGAAAAGAATGGAAAAACAAATTTTTAACTCCAAAATTATTATACAACATTTTTATTTTAAAAACTACTAATTAATTATTATTATTATACAAAAAAAAAACAACAACAACAAAAACAATTTAAATTTAAAAATTATGAATAAAGGAACTGCTGAGAATAAATAATAAAAACAATATCACGTGTATTGAGTTTTCTTTTTTTTTATTTAATGCATCGCCGGACGAACATTTTAATGAAACTATGAACAACAAAAGATTTTGATAGAAAAAATAACAAAAACAAATAAACACCACAAAGAAAATATGTTGAATTTGAATGCGCTATTTTACTTACATATTGTGGAATATTTGTTTTTCACACACCCATTAATAAATAAATAAATATTAAATTGACTAAGCGTGTTAGAGATTTCGTTTTTTTCGCGCCAAAAATGGATCGAATGGCAAAGAAATTATAATTAAATTATACAAATGATATATACATTCATATAAGAAGCATACAAACTTTTACACAAATTTACATATTAAAGTGAGACAGACAGACAGACACTGAGAGAGAGAGATCAAAGGAGAAATCATCCAGAATCAATTGAAATTAAAAAAAAAATCGAAAAAAAAAAGAATCTAGGGAAAAGCATAACAGTATGAGTTTGATCATTCTCAATATGATGAGGTCATTTCTGATGGTAAATTGCATTGCTAAATCAATCGAAATCATGGGACACAGACTCGGGTCATCTCAATCGATTTTGGTTGAGGCCAGCCAATTATCAATGCAGCCGCCTTTGATAATGATGCCATTGAGATGGATAATGATATGTTAGCCCCTTGTGCAAAATCTAAACACACATATTTGCATTAGAGGTGAACTATTGCTATATTATAAGTAACTTGTGTAGATGATTCATTTTCATTAATGAGTCAAAGAACTTAGTTGAACGTAAAATCGTTTTGAAATATTCAAAAGAAAATAACAAAATAAAACAACCAACTCAAAAAACGACACAAAACACATAAAAAATTGATGTCAAAACTGATATAAAAACAAATAAATAATAATAAAAGTGAATACACAAGTATATAATAAAATTCACTCTGGTTTTATTTTTACCTTTGGTTTGACTTTACGGAGTCCCTAATACGTGATACGGACATGTAATTGATATAATTCTGTGTCATTCGAAGCTGGAAGACTTTTCAAATTTTCTTGATGCAAACACACGATTTACAGATATTGCGCAAAGACATAGCCAGTAGAGCGTCTGACGTTTTTCATCACACATCTGAATTGAATGAAATTGAATCCTATATGTGATTATCGATTTGCATAGACAAATAACATGGAGTTCGTGGCTCAGAATTTAAAAATTATAAGAAAATTGCAGTTGCAAAATTAATGCATAATTGCTAAAGTTCGAAGAAAACTGCTGCAAAAAATGAATACATAAGCATAATTTTCCATTAAATTCGTTTTTCGCAAAATCACTATTAATCCATATGCAGTCATTCCACTTGGAATGCCAGTTTTCAACTGCTTTTGAAAGTGTACGGTTGCCTTTGAAAATGAAAATCAATTATTTGAAAGATGTTTTCATTGTGTGCATTTTAATGCATTTAGTTTCTGAATTTGTTGTGTGTAACGAAATTCAAATGTTTACACCGTTTGACATGTTCTATTCTTTTAACACAACGTATTTAGATATATCATATCGCCGAATTAACGAAATTCCAGAACATGCGTTTTATGATTTCCCCAAACTTTTGAAGGTTGATATATCTCACAAAAAAATCGTCAAAATCGATGTTGATGCGTTCAGTCCCGGAGCTCGTGTGCAAATGTTAGGTTTATCATTTAACAACATCAGTTCAGTGACATCAAAAATGTTTGACAACTTAATCGAATTGAAAGTTCTGTGTATTTCCAACAATCAACTTCAAGAAATTCCTTCGTTTATATTTCACAAAATGGCTAATCTTCAGTGCGTTGATTTTTCATTCAATCAAATCGATAATATCCATGATTTTGCATTTTTTGGTGACTATAAATTACATTCATTGAATTTGGCGCACAATCAACTCAAAAGTTTTGACGCGCGAATTGGAGAAAATGTTTATTTGAAGCGATTAGACATTTCATGGAATCAAATAACCGAGCTGAATCCAAATAACATGAAAAATCTGGCCAAATTGAAGAAATTAAGTCTTGCTGGAAATCCACTTCATCAATTGAACAAAAACACATTCATGGATTTATCGAATCTTGAAGCGTTGGACTTAACGCAAACGTCATTGTCGGAAATTGAACCAGGAACATTTTCAATGTTAAATAAACTACGTTATATCGTTTTAAATGACAACAATATCAAACGATTGGACGAAAACTCACTCCCATCATGGTCCCCACATGTTTACATCAGGAATAACCCAATCGAAGAGTTGAAAGGATTTAAGATATTCACTGACTCAGTTGAACTACTGATTACATATAATTATAAATTCAATTGCACAGACCACAATGCAACGAAATGTGAAGAATCTTATTTTAATTGTGAACAAATATGTACGCCGAATAAGAACGAACCAGATTCGGATGATTGGTTTAGCATTTCGGATAACGTTATAATGGGTGAATACGAACGAATGGATGAAAGTGGACCAAAACCACGGATAGCAGAAGAGAATGCAGACGATTTGATCAATCAACTGTCTCAAATTGGGCTATTTGGTGTGAGTCTTGGTTTCACTGTCGTGGTGCTGTTGATTTGTTTCGATCTACGTAAAATAAAGAAACTGCAAACCACCCAGACAAGTGCTGTTAAAAACAACGAAAAATGTAAAGCTTCAAAAATGAACGATATTATTAACGAATTGATTGTTTGATTTTCTCATTCCAGAATAAAAATACGAAATAAATTTTGCGTTCAAAAAATGTATACTTTTTCATTTATTGGTATTCATTTAGGAACTAAAATAATATTTACAAGGCTTATCAACAACATATGATAATTCGTATTTTATAAAAATTCAGTTTGATTCAGCGATTTTGACTAATGCTGACTATATCATTGATCGATCAATGTGTGTGTGTGTTATACTTTCGATTGTGCGAACTATTCAATATATTCGATTACAAGAATTTGTTGATACTCTGTGTATTCGCTGAATCAACAGCATTTTCTGCAAGCCAATTCATATTTAGCCAATGTTTTCTTCATATAAATAAAATCTTTGAATTCAAAGGCAATAATATTCAAATTATATTTGAATCTGTATCACTTAAATTAAAGCACATTTTGACTTCTCAACTCTACAACATTTTGCCAAACGCATAAATACTTGTGTACTTTGTCTTATATCTAAATAATAAATGTAACGTTATGAGGTGGAGCAAAAGCAGTTTGCATGTGTGATGTCGGGCAGAGATATTACATAGTTTTCTATGAAAACGATCCTAATTTGTATTGCACAAAATATTAAGAACCGCTTACTGGCGTTCACTGAACACTTCCAGCAGTCGAATAGGTACGTGTCTGTACAATAAAAATGCAATCTGTGCAACTGGAGAAAAATTAAGTACAATCCGATCTTAACATCAAAAACAAATCACTAAAATATAACAGTTTCCAGTCACATTTGGCAATCAATTTTTGTCTTATGGTAGATATTCATATCTACCATAATCTAATCTACCTATGAAAAAATCTAAACGCGAATTTAACTTGTATTTCGATTTTTGAAATTGAGTTTTTTTCGCCACGATTCTGAATATTTCTTAACCAAATCACAAAATTGAAACAATTGTTTCTACTGTAAGCAAAGTATACGGTGTGAATGAGTGTATATTTGTGTTTTATTTATGACTCAGCGTCCATAATTTCACCCCAACTTTTGTTTGCCAGTAGCTGTTGCGTAATTAAATCTTGAAAATTGCTGCTTTTCTCATCGCTATATGGTAGGTCTTTGTTACTTGTTGCATGCTCCAATATCAATTGATTCATTCGCGGACTCGATGAGAATTTTGGCGACTTTTGGCCGTCATTTGTGCCATTTGATTTAAATTTTGGACTTCTGTTTCGATTATTTTGCAAGTTTGCTGTCAATTCAAACATCATCGCTTTCTCCGCCACAGATCCCAAAGGATTTGATCCACCATCCAACCTTAGTACACTCTCCGACGATGAATACCGCGACAATGGCGTTGGTGTCTCGTCTTGATTTACCGGCAGTGCATAATTTTCAAGTATTAAAATCGATGACAAACTCACTTCATGATCTATTATCGAATGGAAATTCAGAGGAAACCACTGTTTAGAAAAAATACGTTTAAAATAAATGACAAAATAAGACTTACCATCGACATTGTCGTAAAGTTCAATGCCAGGGATCGTTGAACTTTCCCGTGGACTTGTTTCGTATCCTCTGAAACGTTCGCGTGTTTTTACAGTTTTGGCAATTAATTTTTTCCATTTGGCCACTGGAAGGGGAACAATTGAGCATATTTTAACTTTTTTGCTGCCAAAAATACTTTCTTCAAATATGTGAAATATATTTGGTACATACCATGTGTTAGTTCTTCGAATTTGTTGATTGCACTGTGATTCCATTGAACCTTTTCAACGGGATGCACGGGTTGAACATTTGCCAAAAAACATTCTATTGCTTGGTATCTGCAAAAAGAACGAACAATTTTTTGAATTAGAAATGCAGACAGAGCCAGTTTCGTCGACAAAAGAAAATTGTTTGGCTTTCAATGGGAAAACTCAAAAATTTTGTTGGAAACCATGCTGTTGTATACGCATTGTACACAAGAGAAAGACTTACCGTAATGTCAAAAAGTCGGTTCTCAATTCAAAAACATCATGTGGATCAACATAAATACTGTCACCAAAATCTAAGAAATATAAATCCAATGCCACCCGTCGTGGATCAAATTCGTTTGGAACGATTGCAGTTATCTCAGCCCTATACCTAAGGGGAGAATCACAAAAGGAAAGAATAAAATTTAAAATAATCGATAAGTAATCGGAGAATAATCGAAAAATAATCGGAAACATATAATGAAAAAATTGCAAAGCAATAGCCACAACAACAATAATGTCCAGCAATTGCTTTAAATTGAGATTTGGTAGTTGTAATCGCGATTCTGTGGAAGAGAAAAAAAAAACAAAATGCTACTACCAAATCTCAATTTTTCGTCAGCAATCTGTTATATGCTGTTGTGACTTTTGTTTCTTTTGTATGTTTTGTCTTACATTCTAATGGTTCCCCAATCATCTATCATTCACTCACTCACTCATCCACACACACACTCTCTCTCTCTTTTTATTTCACATAGATTCAATTTCCATCATCGTCATTTGACAATCTCATACGTAATACATATATTACAATTAATGACGATAATCGAAACTAATCGAAGAATAATCGTAAAACAATCAATAATAATTAATAAGTAATTTTTAAGTGATTTGCCCCTCGCCTTTACCATTTGTTGTCATACTGAAACATGGCAGCAACAATTTGTCCCAAATATGGATCTTTAATCAGATGTTTTTCTTGGTTTTTTGTGTCACTATAATAATCTGTCATTTCTTTAATTAATTCATCCAATTTATTAATTTGTGGGCCGATAATTTGTACCCAAAAACGTGCGGGCGATGCAACCGCCGACACATACACTTCCATTTGGCCGCCGAGTGTCGGCATTCGGCTAAAATTATCAATGTTTGACAGCAAGCCCAAAGGTGGCATTGGCTGTGGTGATGCTACATGCAAAAAAAACAAACAAAATTCGTTACAATTGATCACGTATTATGTGGTGTGTGTGTGTTTTTATTATTGATGACATGACACAGAAATAGTAATTAGTAATGACGTCAATAAACAATTAAAATTTTAAGCAAAAGAAAAATCACAAAATAATGACATAATTATTGAGTACAATAAGTTCTCATTGAGAATATAAATGAAAAGCAGTTATATGAGTAATTTCAATTACATGATTGCTTGGAGAGGCTTTCCATGGATGAGTTAGTTGGTGAATTTTTTTGGTTGTATCTTGGCTCACGTTTTGCCTCATTTTCGCGATCTTTTAAATCTTGACGCACAAGCTCTTCGATCTTACGTTTGGCTTTCTGCACATTTGCAAAAGATCCAATGATTTTGAGTTTGCGCATGGATTTATCCTCAAAACCGCCTTCAATGCTAACCGACGTCACCGTTTCACGACAAATCGCTTGCAAATTTTTCATGCCAATCTTTTCCGATCGCGGAATGATCATTTCTTCGGTGATATTTTCGGAGCGTCTTATTTCATCTTCAATCGATTTAGCCGCCTTCATGACATTCTCGTATTGACCGACAATTTCACAGAGATTTCCGTTGTCTTTTTCACGGAATGTTATCTTTGCACCAGTTCGTTCTTCGATTGCTTTCACATTGGCACCAGATCGACCCATTACCTTAAAATTTGATGTGCAAAATCAATTAATTGAAATAGAATGGAGATTTTTAATAAATAAACATTCTCACCAATTGTAATGTTTCGTTCGGTACGGAAATATCGAGTTTAATCTCTTTGGCCTTTTGTTTCGAATTCCATTTTGGTCGCGATGCACCGTCCACTACGTCTCCCTTCTTGGAATTTCGTATTTTGTACCATTTGTAAAACAATGCTGCGCTAGCCGTACACAATGTTATGCCGACCACAACCGGAATCACTTGAACATTCTTCATCTTTCTGTGGAAAAAAAGACAGAAAACATTTTTTTGGTTTAATTTTTACGCCAATTCAAGCAGATAAATGAGAATTCATATCAAATTTCACACCAAGATATTCTCGCTTGTGGTTTTTAACTGAAAACTCTCTTTTTCTTTGCACTCAATCGTAAACTACTTGAATGCGCTCAGAAATCGATTGTATAACACGACCTCCATACACAAAAATGTGACAACGAAGAAAAAGAAAATAAGAAAAATAAACACAAAATATATCTCAAAATTATCTACCGTTGACTATTTACCAATTTTATCCGTCAATTTTGTACAATTGGTAGCAAAAATATAAATAATGCAATAAAACAATTTCCGATCACTCAAAAAATTCCGTGAAAACGGCGTTTTTATCACTGCAATTTTATAACCAGAAACCACGAAGAGAACGATTGCAAAAAAGAAAAAATAATTGCGAACGATAAATGTGCAGAGAGGACATATCGTTTTGACATATCACAAGACAAACGAGAAAAATATGTATAGCACAGCAAACACAACTAAATTTAGAGATCAAGACATTGTGTATATGAGATGACATAATCAGCGTGTGTATTCACTTAATTCACACAAACACACAAATATTTACTTTGTTTTCTACTCTCTCTCTCTCGCTCTCCTTCTCTTCCTCTCTTGCCGCGTGATTCGCGCCACTTTAACGGCCGCTTTTTTCTTACTACTCAGCACATATTTATTTGGACTTTGCAATAAGCGAGACGAGAAAACGATTCGATCAGAGTATTGTTTAAAGCCAATGTCAACCCGAGACGAAAAAAAGACAACCGAGACACTTTTTTCTTGTGTATTTGTGCGAACACAACCTCAATTCCCTTATTTGGAGCATTTTGCGAATGAAGCGGCTTAATTACGTTAACATACATTTCTCGAAAATTCTGATATCACTATTAATTGAGAAGTCTGTTCAATTATACTATTTGGGCGGAGCAGAAATTAGTCAAATAAATCAAATGTTATAATTTTTTGGGATCTAAAAGCCATTTAACCGCATTTAACAATGGAAAACTTAAATAATAAACTACATGGTCGATCGCACATATTATCACATCACACGGTTCATTGAATCAGAATACACAAATCGAATGTTTTATTCAATATGAGACAGAATGCGAACTTTTTTTTATCACTCAATCTGTGTTGTGTATGAAATTAGCTAAATTATTCAAATTTATTCGAAATCAAATAGCAAAAAAAAAAATAACAAATCACTGAACCACAGCACGGCAACTCAGTTTAGAGATACATTGTATAATCAAAGACGAACTTAGATGTAGCGCTAACAAATTATTTTGCTTTGAAGTGGAATTTAGAAATGAGATATTACAATAAACAAATTGAAAAAAATGCAGTTTTACCCTGAATTGAAGCACAACAATAACCCAAAACTGAACAAATGTTCCAACCGTTTGACGATTTTGTCTGACGTCGTCTACTTTATTGCATAAAATATTTTCACAAGACCATCGTTCAAAGGCGATTTTTGATCTTCACATTCAAATAACTGACAAGAAAAAATGCGATGCGATTTTATTTTTTTTTATTTGTTCTTTCTCTTCTCTTCAAAATGAATAATTGTCAAGGTAAAACAACAAATCAAATATATTTTACGACATTTTGCGCCCACAATTTTACTTTGAGCGTAACAATTTTCCACTTTCTATAACATCTATATGCTATATGTATGCACAAAAAATGTTCTATAAATTTTCTGGGTGTTGTTTTCAAAACGACGCAAAAAATGAAAATCACCAAATTTTTCAAATGTCAAATAAAACAATATATGTACTTACAGTCTGTGCCCAACTAGTCGTAAATCAGGAAATTGATGTTGTTATTCCTTTTTATTTATAAATGACAAAAAATATATGTGAAAACAAATACTGTTCAAACGTTTGCCTCGTGTTATCGATTTTGTTTTAATGCCGTTGTTGAATATATGCACGATTTGACATTTGTCTGAGCTTCAAAACACACATGTTTCGTGACTCGAATCGCACCGCAAGTGGTGTTATTCCGACAAACCAATACACACACAAACACACGTTTTTTTGGTATATGAATGCCAGAATATTCAAAACAGAAACACATTGACATTTTTTATATGACCTATTCCAATTCACGGTAACGCCATCTCACGGTGAATGGCATACAACTATTCTCAAGACACTATGTTGTTTTTCAGCATGGCATTTGCCTGTCCTGCGCTCTGAATTTGTGGTAAATAGAAAATCGAATCGAAAAAATGTCAGCGAAAAATTGTGCCCACCAAAAATACATTTCATTTTAACAATTAAAATCAATTCAATTTTAGCAACAACCATATCATTAGTCATGTAAAATTTTAAAAAAGTCAATTCTATTTTAGCAATTCAAACATTTCATAGTTGAACTAAGAATATATACACATTTTTAACAAGAACAAAATGTTACTACGCGAAACGATTCGATTTTTTTCACAACATCGAACACTTTATTGTTATTTGTGTTTAAGTCTATGGATTTTTCTATTGATAGCAGGTAAGTTTGATTGGTGCTTTCATCGTAATGAAACCAATGAATAGATAGAAGAATCAAACTGGATTTTTTACGCAAAGTTGCTTATGACATTTATTTTTGCATTGAGAATTTAAAAGATAATTTCTTGATACACTATGAGAAATTTCAATGAAATCGTTTGTTTTCTTTGTTTTTTCAGGCATGTACAAATACATAAGTACAGCTGATTCTCAATCAATATTTAGTGCTCATCAATATCAGCCGTTTGCCGTCGAGGATGAAATGACCAAATTGAAAAAACTCCAAACCGATTGTAATCCATATCGAACAATCGTACGAAAAGACGATGGGGGGATTTTCGACGAGTGGAAATTACAAGGGGTTATAATGCTAACCCGACACGGTGACAGAGGTAAGATTTGTTGCGTGACCGCAATAAATATACTCAAAAACATAAATTCTGTTGTTTTTACGTTCAATTATTCTATAACATAGGTCCAATGGCTCATGTAAGAGGAATAAATACAATCGATTGTGGTGCTGGACGTCAAACAAACGTTCTTCTCAATAAATATCGTACATTTCTCTTAAACACAACGGTCAATGCACCAGCTGGTCATTACATTTACAATAAAAATGGTCCATTTCATAATTTCCCATTGTTGCCTGCCTTCTCAAAAGCATGTTTGCTTGGTCAATTGACTTATAATGGAATCGCTCAGATGCTCCAATTAGGTGATCTTTTACGCAGTACATACGCACATTCATTGGGTCTGCTGGGAAAACCAATTTTAGCACCTAAGCTATTGAATACAACACAATCCCAAACAACCTATCCACCAGAGGAGATTATCATTTATTCAACACGATATCGTCGTACATTTCAATCAGCCATGGCATTGATGTATGCCTTTTTGCCGGAACGATGGCTTTCGCTGAATTTGCAAGAATCACATTCGTTGGCATTCTGTTTTGCAGACTGTGCTTGTCCAAAGGCAGATCAGTTAAGTAACTTATTAGCCAAAGAGTTTGCACAGGAGTTGAATAAACACCCAACGGTGGCGGCTGTTGTTCAATGGATTGGTTCGAACGTTTTACAAAATCCAACACCGAAAATGCAACCACTTGAAGTTCGTGATGCAATTTTATCGTTAATTTGTCATAATGCACAATTACCATGTCGACGAAGTGCACCGTATTACATGGGAACCACGGATAATGATCGAACCACTGTCACAACAACCGAATCAAATGATTTGATTAACATCGATCAAGATGATAACAATGTAAACAGTGCGGTGAATATGGTGCAAGGAGACAGTCAATCGAATCGTATTATTGATCCAGATTCGGATGCAATGGATTCAGAAATTGAAGGTTGTGTCGAAGCAAGCCATGTCACCGCATTAATGTCATACACACAATGGCAGGGTAAACGAGAAGCACAACATAAATTATCACGACAACAAGGTTTATTACGTGCCTATGGATTAATTCGCAATATTGTCAATCACATGCTCAAAATTATATCCGATAATAAAGTGAAATTTGTTTTATATTCGGGACATGATCGAACATTTCAGTTTCTATTGACAGCATTAGGAATATTCAAACCAACGGAAAATGGTCATCTACCAAAAATGTCCTATTTTATTCCGTACGCATCGCGAATTGCATTTGAAGTTTATAAAAGTGATGCGGGTAATGGTGACAATGCAGAGTACTATTTTCGTGTTATTAACAACGGTCAAGATATAACACGAATGATTGAATTTTGTGAAGGCGGCCGAAGTCTTCGTATAAATAAAAATGCACGAGGCAGCAAAGCTGATCTGTGTCCAATTGAAAATATCATCCGTTTCATTCATGATGATTATTTCACACTGTTTAATGCAACAAACCAAAAGGATGCCTGCTCCATGCAAAAGAATAACGAATTTTAAAATAAAGTACATTTCAATTTTTCCGCAATTTCATAAAGACTTAAAACAAAAGATTTCCAATTATGTGATAATAGAAAAAATATCATTGTTTTTCTCAAATAAATCTCATATAGTGTAAATAAAGAAAACTCAATTTGAAAAATAACCGTTTTTTTCTTCTTCTTCTTTTTTTTATTTTGCATTGTCTAATAGGTCATCGACTTTGATTCAGTTCGATTCATGGTCACATGTTGTCACATACATAAATTTCTTTATCGCCATATACAAAATTTGACCGCATCGGGTTCGGAGTACATGAAAAAAGCATGTTTTGTTTCGACGTTGTTGTTGTTGCTTTTGTTTTGTATTCTTTCTCCGATTTTTCACGGTTTCATTGTGTGCATGTCCGTACCGTGTTCTGTGTAAGGGAATGTGATGTAAAGCATGTAAGTGCAATTGAACTCATCGACATTCTATTTCATAGCCGCTTTCGTCATCAACATCATCACCATTGGCTGTGTACAATGTACATGTCTGTTTTTTATTCAATTCGGTTTGTTGTCGGTCGCGCGTTCGTTCACGACTTCTCTCCATTTTTCCGCTTTGAATCGTTAAAATATGCTGTATGCTTATATACAGAATATGCTCAATGTAAAAGACAATGTATAAAAAAGAGCGACTCGAAAAGCCAAGCACACTGCGACGTTATGAAAACGTGGAAAAAACACAGACTGTGTACACGCGTAATGAGAGAAGCAAATGAATGAAAAAAAAAAACACAAACAACAACAACTCCCGAGCAGCCGTGAAGAATATGTACACGTTCAAGTGTTCAAGTACTTGACAAAAACGACGAGAATTTAAGCATCTGATATTGATGATCTCCTGATACAATACAGTACTTTGTATTACTTTAAATTTTGACAAGCAATGCGCTTTCCGATAACAAAACGAGTTTTTGGCGTGATTTGTTTTACCGCGATGTGCATGCTGTGTGAATGAACGAACGATGCAGCGTTCGATTCAAACGAGTTTTTGTGCATCGAACGAATAAATCGATAGACCGTTCTTTGCAATTTTCTTTGCACATTTCTTCGATGCAAATTCTGAAGGAAGAGGAAACCACACAAAAAATGCTTATCAAGAAAATAAAGAGATTGAATTTATTCAGGTTTTTGTTATATTTTAATTGGACTTTTTTGTTTCTTCAGAAAAATCTTTAAATTCGATTACGAGAAAATGATAAGAATTTTTCACAATTGAGAAATGCAACGTTTGAATCGACGTTCAACACTAAAGAAACCAAACTATTTCTCCGACTTTATGTCCCACTACTTTTTGAGCGAGTATCAAAGCGATAAAGTGAGAGAGCGAAACATTTTTTTCGTATGTTCGCGCTTTAAATTTGTGTATTCATTAATAAACTCGCGCTGAATGAGTATGAATATATGAAACGTAGAAAAAAATATAAGTGTGGCAAAGCGTAAAATGAAATGAATTGATTGTTGTTGGGTTTCAAGCCCCACTCTCAATTAAAATGTGAATTGTGACTCTCCTCTCCACACTCGTTTCACTTTAAAACGGTAGTGGCGGTAGATATTTTTATTCCTTCTCTAAAAAAATCGCGTTTTTTCATTTGCACAATCACTGCGGCGGTGCAATATTCAATATTATAATCAGGAGCACATAAGCGTGAACGCGGTGCTGTATGGTGTTTTCGGTATATCGGCTCTCTGTGTTGTGTATGAGCAACAGTATGCAGTTCGAAAATGAGTGTCTCCCTTTCTCATGTGTGTATTTGCTTGGACAATATCCAATGTGTACAAAACTCCTCATTCGTTTATATTTTTTCGTTCGTAAAGTGAACGAGAGAGATAGTGAGAGAGCAGAAAAAAGCAACTGGTGTATGAGAGTGAGTTGTCTCTTTTTATTCAGTGTTTTCCCTTACTCTTGTAAATGTGGTTAAATCGTTGTTTGCCCCTGTCTATCAAGTAAAACTAATAAATAAATGAATATACGGGCGCGAATATATGCGGTGAGGAGTATTATGAATGACACCATTTACAATTTGATTATTACTTTTAATACAAAAATATTAAGCTAATATTCAGCACATTCTTGCTAACCTATTAGTTCAATTTCGATTTTCAACCAAGAGACCAGAATATATGACACAAATAACATCACAACACCGCATTTTATTCATGTATCTCAACACTGAACTGGTCACTGCTATTCCGAATGTATGTAATCTCACTTAAAAATTAGAAGAGGGAGCGCACACCAATGTATACGGGGTTTCTTTAGTATTTAGTTTCGCATTCAGTATTTATTTGATTTTTTTTTTTTTCATTTCACAAAACTCAACATTTGCTTTGACTTCATTTTCGAAAAGCTTGCGGTTTAATTTTGCATCTTCTTGCATCTATGGTTAAAGTTTTAAGGTAAATGAATGGGCGCACAGAAATTGTGAGACTATTTAAATTTGTATGTATATTTGTACACAGTACTGAATGTGCGATCAACGAACCAAAGTCGTAAAAGTTCGATGACCATGTTCAACGCTCAACATGTCGACAATGTATGTGTTATTGAACTTCATGTGTCTCGGGTCTCTCGTATTGTGTGCCTGTTGTCGGGTCTTTCAGCGGTATTGGTGTTGAAAATGTCTCAAACGAAAGCAAAACACAACGTAAACGAACCGCTACCCGGGCCAATTTCAGTATATGATCGACGATGGGGAAACAACAAAGTAAAAACGAAAACCGACATGAGACGGCTGGTATTTTAGTTGAGTTTGATATTGGAGACGGAAAAAGAATCACTTTTCGATTGCTTTCGAAGAAAAGTGAACATTTTCAGTGAAATTTTCGAACAGGCTCACAGAAATGCTGACATCGTTATGGTTGACGCACGTTCACATGATTATATTTATCTACGTATTGTATTATTATAATACGTATATTGCTTTGTTCACGCGGTTTTCGTTTCGATGACTTGATGCTGCCGTTTGTATAAGTGATTCGCCTGATACACACGCGAGACCGGCTCTTTTGTTATATGTGCTAATTTTATGTGCGACTGAGAAACAACAATCGAAAGAAGTACACGTCACGCGTTGCGTATATTTTTTCGAATAAAGATCATATAGCCGATGAAGCCGATTTCGCTTGTATCACCAAAACAATGACAAAGAACGTTGTTCAGCTTGTTGAAGTGTGTAACGTTGATGATAATATTTTATTTTTGTTGTAATAAAAATATTGCCTTTCAAAGATTTCCTTTCATTATTTGAAAAGAAGCAAGTTGTGCGTATTCGCGACCGAATTTCAATGTCGAATCGGAAGATACCATGTATGAATAAAAAAAAACTGTACGCATCATCAAAAATGTCAATGTTGTTGTATGTATTACCAGATACATGTATTTCGGATATGTTTTCAGCCGTAGCGGTTGTCTTTGTGTTGATTCATCAACAAAGACCCGGAACACATCCCTCTCTCGAGCATATATAGTATTCAGATTCAGTTGCGAATCATATTCAACATCCAAATGATTATGTTGCTCTGGTCGAAACATCTACAGAAAAACCATCACAATGACACCGTTTTCAACGCTCACAAACATCCAATGCCTAAAAATGGTTTCACCAATGCGTTTATTTATCCCATGATACACACACAACATGCGTATATTTTACCAAATGCGAAAATAATTTTCACACACAATTATCCGTATATGTTTTACCGTGTTTGCACACAAACCTAACGAAAAATTGGGAACCAAATAAGTGAAAGCCGATTCGAATACATATATCTTTCGACATGAATGTGATGGAAAAAATAAAGATCAAAAAAGAAATACACAACAGCTACTAAAACAAGAAACGCACCGAATTTTGTTCGATGTTAAAACACATATTCTCTCTCCTTATTACGTATGGAATACATGATGTACGTACTGAAATGCTGAGCATACATTGCTTTCACATGGAAAAAACGTTCCACCGCGTTTGATGTGTGGAAAATGAAGTGTGTGTATCAGTTGTTAACGTTTGCTGCTACCAATTTTCAACATACACACAAAAGGCCGCTTTGTGTTAAATGAATAGCACACAACACGGACCGCATGTATTGTAGAGATTGAGAAACAGTAAGCGTGCACCAAAATATGAACTCCCGATACATGATTTAGTCGAAAATTCATCACTACTGGGAAACTACGTTAATGGTGTCAATTATTTTAAAGAAAAACTGAAAAAATTCACAGGAAAGTGTATGCTAAATCCAAGTACTGACGAATATTTTTGCCATTACACACTAAATAATAATCATGATTATTTCCACAACCGGTTGCCACTTGGTATTGTTTTTGTTTCCATTTCATTTCGTAGTGTGGTATCGCTTTGCCATTCTCCGTTTCGGCTTGTGCGTTTCCACTGACTGTATGCGCACGACAGTATCGGTATATACAAAATGTATGGGGAATAAACTGTGTGCACTGCGTTTGTTTTTATGAGAACCGGATCATTCATTGTGGGAAAAAGTCACCATGCCACTACTAAAAGTGCTGCCGCCATTTTTAGTGCACATTTCGTATGGGAAATGTCAGCTGATATGGGTAATAATGTAGATACATTCATCGATGTCTCTGAGCATTTGTTCATCTACATCTATCATTCACCGGGCCAAATAATATGTGCACAAATTTTACGTGATTATTTTTTGTTTCGATTCATTCGATACCAATTGGCATTATAAAAAAAGAAAGCAATATATTTATTTGTTTTTTTTTTTTTTTATCCAGACGAAGAATGCTATGCCATCTGTTTATCACCGATGAAACCCGATGCCTTTCACTCATATAACTCGTTTTGTTTTGTGTTCGTTTGTTTTTCTGTTGTATTTCTCTTCACATCGCATTGCAGCGCGTACATTTAATAAACTCATAGCAGATGTGTACGGGTATTGTGTCGTCGTTTGTTGTTTACGATGTTCGATATCATGTCAACCTGGTCGTTAAGTTACTCATAAAATCCTTGGTATTTCGTTTCGCTAAAACTTGAAAACATTTTTCGAATTCAAATCGAAAATATTTCTCTGTTCCCATGTAACGAACGTTTGAAAACGAACACGATCGCACTGCCATCCAAATGAATTCGCAGAGGCCCGGCTATGATGTGTGCTATGTATGTGAAGCGAATCGAACCGTAGTGGAAAGAGCGAAAAAAACGACAGCACCAAGAGAGCAAAAGCAAAACAACAAAACCATCGACAAACCAGCTAACCAAACCAACTGATACATTTTGTATTTCGAAATACACGCGTTTTTTTTATTTTTGTTTGTTGCTTTGTGTTTGTCTATCCACCCATACGCTCATTCGTTCGTTCGTTCGTTCGCAGTACAAACTGTATGCATGCGACTGTGCATCAACTTATGAACGCCTGTTACTAGATTCTATACAAAAATCATTGTCAGGTGCACGGTCTGTCTTTCACTTTCGATTTCTCTCATGTTTTTGAATTGTGCATTCATACTAAGGCTGCCGTTGTTATGTGATGCGACCATTCAAAATAATAGCAAAAGCATCGCCGTTTGCGTTTGTATGACAACAGTTTCACTTTCAATATGATTTTTTTCGGTTTCGGTACCAACAAAGTAGATCAGTGAATCGGAACACGATTTCACTTTTGGCCGTATTTTGGAAGTATTGCTATGGCCCAAAAAAAATCAACACAAACTTTCGCTTTCAGTTTTCAACCTTCACCATCAAATGCGGGTCATGTGAACAGGCCTTCAAATCAAGTATACGCTCTCAAAGCGCACATTACAATCAAAAGACCGTGTTTCATTGAAAATAATTTGACCATGGCCATGATTGTATGGCAAGGTCTATCATAGTCTCATATGTGACATAGAGCACACAAGCAGACTGAGTTTGGGAGCGAGCATTGTTGAATCGAGCTGATACATATTATTTGTTTTTTTTTTTTTGTGTATTGCTTCCGTGTCAATTTTATTAAACAATTTGTTGCTATGGAATGGAAATAACATTCACAACGCCGCCGTTACGCTCAATGAACCGTTGAATTGCATAGATCATGGCGTTTTTTATGATGGTGATATATTTGGTATATGTTTACTCGCATTTGTTTGTCAATAACAGAACAAAAATAGCTTAATACTTGAAAGAAATATAACTCTCAATTGATCAAATGGGATGACGTCGTCATTCCAAAAACAAACATTATAATCAATCGATGTATTCATATAAAAAGCGAAAACATGTGCTTGACTACAACATTCAATTTATTATTAAATTGTGAATGAAAAAATTGGCCTTGAAAATTAAATTCGTTTTCATTCTCACTTTCTTCCGAAAATACTTTGAGGTGAAAAAAGCTATATTTTAAATATAAGAAATCCATCTAGTTGAAAAAATTCCTGTACAACGGTTTCCTTTTTTCTTATATTTTCCACTTGGAAATTACAGCAGATCGCTTGAATTTTATTCGTTAATACCAAATTAATTTCTTAAATATAGCCGGATATACCACCAATCATCTGAAAGATGAACACTATAATTTGAAAAATAAAAAAAAAAAAAACGAAAAAAATGTTTACTTTCAAGAATGTTCGGTTGCTGATGGTAAAAAGTCCTCGACAATGGAAAACAATTGGATTTTTTGTTAAATGTAACATTACTGCTTCAATCTGTGAGTTAAAAATGAAAATTATATAGAAGTTCTCTCAAAAGAAATATTTTAATTTCTATTTCGCAAATCTGGATTCTTTATCGTTCTTTTCAATTTATGAGCATATCGTGACAAAAAATCCTTTCAACATTGGAATAAAATGATTACCTGTACCAATGCAGATTCATCTTCAAAGTCGATGTTAATTTCGTTTAAATAAAATACAATTTGTTCAACCTAAAAAGAGAATACTTAATGCGAAAATTTCAAATAGTTCGTTTTCCATTTAATTCAATTTTCAATTAACCGCAATTTTGCAATCGGTGGCACCCTTAAAAAGAAGAAGAATCAGCAAAGACAAATATACCAACCAAAGGGAGAATACTGAAAAGAAAAATCGATTTTCGTTGATGATAATGATTTTGGCGCCATTTTTGTTCCAACCAATGCATTTTATTTACCAAAAATATAATTCCAAGGTCGTTGATCCAATTCCCACAAAGCCCAATTGGCATCGGTCAGTGGCATATGAAAGCAATACAAAATTGTTGCAAAATTTGACAATCCAAATGTTGAATTCATGCATCCGCTCAATTCGTTGACCAATTGACAGTATGCATTGATTCGTTTGATATTGTTTTCGTTAACGCTATTCACAGCTGAATGACACCAGCTATTCCGTATCGACGAATGATTTTTGGTACGTTGGTTTAATTCACTCTTGATCATTTTCAATTCGAATTTAATGAGCTCCAGAAAAAATATATAGTAAAAAACACGATAGTGATAGTTCATCTGTGTGACCAAGTATGAAAGTCGAAAATACCAACTATTTACCACATATTCCAAGTAATACGAAAGGAAAAATATTTGAATTCCGATCACAACGATGCAATAATGTATGAAATTAATCGAATAAAATCGTAGCACTGGTCGTTTGCAATGTTTATTATTTTGTTTAATGTGCTCGTAAATTTGCCAAAATTTTCGTTGAACATTGCGTTGTGTGTACGATTCAACAATAATTAACCAATATGTCAGTATGCCATTGAATAGTTGCAACAGAAGATTTATCAAATATGGTATGGCCGATTGCAGTGCAAATGCCCAAACACTGTGTATTATAAATGTCATGTGAGATGATTTTTGACATGATGCAGAGCTGGATACTTCGGTGTGAAAACCACAAATATCAAAAAACTTTAGCAAGATCACAATCCACTTTGTGAACATGCATTACTTCTTTCAACCTTCGAACTATCACACGAATTTTTTGCTCTGTTATTTGCCATAACGACAAAATTAAACGACTTTTTATGGCGTATATTTTGATACTAACGAAACATTTTTCATTTTATGATGCATTTACTTTGGTAATTTTCCATAAATTTCCATTTTATTCTCTAATCGATTAATGTATGTTACTTATGAGATAAAAATCAACAAAAAAATTCTATTCGCTTATTGAAAGATTAGTAGTCAAGCTATTTATTTGCTTCGGATCCATTGACGTTGGTTATGGTTTTGTTTATTTTACATTATTTACTATTTTGGTTTCGTTCATTACGAAACAAATACTTTTGGATAGATTTTAAGTTTGAACGTCAGATTCAATTTCAGTTTTAATGTCCCATAAAGACATGGCTTGAACATAAAAGTCTTTTTGATAAGAAATTCTCAATTTAAAATTAATCGGAAAATATTTCGATGATTTTTGAAATGGGCCAGTTTTTTTTATACTAGATTCGATGGTGACAATCGATAATATTCGGAATTACGCACAATTGGTTAATGTAAAAAGGCATTGGGGTATGTCGCATGAACTCATCATTTATTTTTGGCTAGATACATTGTAGGTAGTACTCTGATGCACTACCAAATTACATATCTTGCGCTTGCGCATGTACATACATAAAGAAGCCAGTGTGTGCGAAGAGTACCACATCAACTGTGCTTATGTTTATTTAAAAAAGAAATGTACATGAAAAGAACCCTTATATTACTCACAAGTATTGGGCGGACGTACGAGAGAAGAGCTCAACCATTAAACATTAGCAGTGATCTTTTTCGCACTTATTTTGGTTTACTTTTTTACCTTTAAGCGCATTTATCTAAATCAATACATTCAAATGCATTCTTTGTACTTTGTACTTTGTACGTTTATCTTATGAACAGAAATGCCCTGTTGCATTAGTATGTGTATATTGCTTTGTGGACATTTTGCATTTTGAAACATGTGTTATACATTGCTAGTAAACACAACGCACAATATTGTCCATATTATTTATTTTTTAAATATTTAATGGTGCATTAAAAGTTAGTATCAAACAAAATCTAAGTATAAAGAAATTCTGAAATTTTTATTGTGACAACAAAAAACTTGGCAGAGATATTATCCGAATTTGGTAAATAGATGCTCATTTAAAATTCAAAATATTAAAACACATGTAGAATTTATGAATGTTGAAAATACGATTTTTTTCGATTAAGTATGTTTTGTGGCAGAAAATGGCATTGAAATTTGATAAATTATTTCTAGTTATATGAGTGACTAGTGACTAATACAGATTCTGTAACACGTGGATATTTGTGCTGGGTGTGGTAAGACATCAGTAAATATGTCCATAGCTAACTTGAGAAAATGTCGAATTTCTTTACTCGATTTTTGGTCATTATTTTTAATTATTTCACAAGAATACACCAGATTTTATTCCAAAAAAAATACTATAACTTAGTGCACCTCAAATCATAACAGAGTTTCGATTCAAAAAAGTATCACAACAAATTTGTTTTACCATATATTATTTTGTACAACCATAAACAATCAATTAAATTTCCAAATTGTCTTTTCTATTTTCAATCCAGAGTACGATGCATTACAATGAGAATGTTGTTGCTTCAATTGAGCAATCGTTGGCGAATTTATCCGTTCAAGAGGAAAATCCCACGTGGAATGCAATTGACTACGGAATGGAATATGAATTGCTGAACCATGTAATCTTACCTCGTTTTCTTCCGCAAATGAGACGTTTCAGTACATATCAACATGGATTTGAATTACTCTCACGGATGACAGAAGTAATTTCTGCCAACGAAAAATATATACCAGCGAGTATTATTCAAACGTTTTGGAATATGTACTCCAATCATATCATATCAATTCCGCTAACCGTCTGCGATAATATTAACGCATTAAAATCAAATGATACATTTGCAATGTATGTAAAAGGTCAAGATTGCATGTTCACAGTACACATGCCACCGATAGAGGCCGACCAGATTCCAGATGAATCAACACCAGTCATCGTAGCTACATTTCAGTATAATTTCCACCCGTCGGACATTAATGAAACATTTAATGATTTTGAGGTAATTTTAGAAGAAAACACAATAAGAAAATATCAGCCGACGCTATACGCAAAACCGACTGGTACGTGCAGTGCACTCATACGTTTTTACATCTTTTACATCTAGTGACCATACGATTTTTCGACTGTGCGAAGATACGCACAAAGAGTAACGAATCAGTTGAAAAATCGTATGGTCACTAGATTTAAAAGATGTAAAAACGTATGAGCGCACGTAAACACAATCTATTTTTGCTGTATGGGTTACAGCAAAACTTAGCTATCAGACGTGATACAGTATTTTATTGTAATTTTAGTCAAAATTACAATATTTTGCTGTAAGATATTTTAATTTTTATTTAAATTCAATAAAATTGTTTAAAAAAGAATGAATGCGCTTTACTCAGAGAAATTGAACAGTGTAATCACAAATGTTTGTTGTGTATTTCGCCCATTTACACTGACGTTAGACACACAGTGTGAAACGTCGAATTACCCACACTACAACATCAATGCTATGAATTTGACTTTTTACATCAATTTTGATTGTGACTTTTATTTTTTTCTGCACTCAGATAAACTATCCTGTCGACGCATTCAAAGTTAAATTTTCCAAATTGCTGCGATCAATCGAATTTGCAAATCAACTATGTTATTTAAATACTTATAGTGGTAGGCAAAAGAATCTCGTAACCGAATGGTTGGTCGGAACGTTGTGTGACGAAAATGCCCAAACGGCAGGCCACAATGAGTTCCCTCCGATAACAAAGAAGCTGCGAAGTGAAATTCTAGGCAGGAACATTGATGTTGCATTTCAACGCTCACATTTCTATTTATCAATGAAATCATTCCTGCAACACAATCTGACAATTCTGTTGGGTGCCAAAGTTGGAAAAATTGTTTACAAAATCATAATGCTGCAATTCATTGTTAGAATGTGTAATGTTTTCAAATTCCAAGAGAATTCAACATTTGATGTCAGTTTGATACAACAGATTATGGCAAAAATGTGTCGTCGCATTGAAAAGCTATTGCAATTAATTGACGACTTGAGCACAAATCTAATCGATGATTTGGAAGAAATGAAAGTAATTGCAATCGATGAAACAAAGTCCACAATCGAATTTCTTCGAACAAAAATTGACATTCAAATCAATGATATACAAATAAATGATGAGACAAACTTGACTCCATTAACCGATTTGAACTTTGAAAAAGATGCAATTCAAGCGGTCAAAAAGCTACGTTGTTTTTTAGAACAACGAAAATCCATTCAAAAACTGAATAATGCATCGAGTTATCCACCACGCACATATACTCGTTTAAATTTCAAAGATCTCCAATATTCGGAATATCAAAAATATTTCAACAATGTTATTAATCAAACAGAGATTGATATCCAATTGATTGACTTTGAAAATTATATATTATGTGAAATGAAATTAAATGAGATTCCCAATGATCCACGTTATCAAAATGAAATGCGAAAAATTTACTTTTCATATGATACAATAGCCAAAAAGAGATATTATAACGAACCACTTGGAACGAGTAAAATGATTTTGGTTCAATTGAAATTGATTGCAATGTTTGATGTTATTGCTTGCAAAAGATGTCCATTACTATTGAATCATCGTTCTGGAATCAATCCGAATATTATCAAATCATTATTGTTGCCACAATATATTGAAATGAAAGTTGCCGATGAGCTTGAAGAGTACTTCGCAAAGAGAAACAAATCGGCCATCGGTCCCAGTTTGATTGAAGAACAAACAATTACTGCAGAATCATTTAGTTCAAATTATGCAGCCCAAGATGCTCGTATGCAAACTGTGAGAAATAAAATCCTGGCAGAGCAACAAAGAAATATAGACATACTTATAGAGAAGTTGGAATCGGAACGCCAAAAAGTGGCTGACTTAAGATTAAAAATGGAAGATCTGTCTCACAATCACCATGACACCACCATCAACATCAGAAGGAAAAAATCTTCTGATTGTCGGCTTTGTAATTTAACCAATGCATGTAATCAATTTCGCGTTATGCAGTATGTAAAAGCAATGCCAAGAAAAGTGTACAAACAAAATGGTGTGGTTTTTGAAATATGTCCACCGCCCGAAATCATAAATTTGAGAGACACTCTATACAATTTTGCCATCTATTGTAGCGGAAAGCCTGGAGGACCTGTTAGTAGTATCAGAGCAAAATGGACGGACTTTGCAGAGATTTCTAGATTTTATGAAATGAAAAGTTTTCACATTTACCTTGCTAGTACAAGTTTTGAAACCAAAAGAGCTTATCACGTAAACAATTCAAATGAGACATTTATTCTGAAAAATGGACATGATTGCACCTATGCCTTGTCAATGCCGGATGAACCAATGGCAGATAATGCCATTAAAGATGTATGCGCATTAAAAGTCGAAGCGGGAACAGTCTACGAAGGGCTTCAATGGATGGTCAATTCCACATCGCACACTGAAAATGAGGTGCTTGCAACACAATTCAAATGCCCAAATGGTCTTTCACTTGATGCATACAAACATTTTGGATTTCTTCGTGCCGATGGACATCGTTTACAACTACATAAACTCTACGCTTCAATTGCAACTGAAGCGTTGCCCTTCGAAGAGCCTTCGGTACAGTCGCTCGTTATTCAATCGCTATGGGAATATGGGGAAAAGGGTGAGCATGAAGGAAGCTCGGTTAGTGAGGCACACGAAGAATTTAAACACACAAATTTTGCATTGTCCATGATAAAACTTCTAGACAAATTCATAGATCAACAAAAGAAAAATTGGGTTCATCCATTTAAATTGCTAATGACAGTTATTATATCTGCGCGAGTGATGGAAATAAATGACGAAGAAATAGTTGCCGATGCAGTCGTTACACTATTGGATAAATTGCGTTTCTTTGCATTGAATTGGATTGAGAAAATCCAAGAAACGCTTTTTAGTTTCAAAAATCCAAACGTGACCAATGAGTATTCACTTCGGAACAAATTAGCTTTGGTTGCCATTTGTGGTGCATTAACATTTTCCATTCATTCTAGTCACAAATTTTTCGAGAAAACTTTACAGAAAAATGCTCATAATGGATTTTCATCTGCTCGAATTTGGTTGGAATTTATAATAACATTAAATAATAATATGTTATTACAGGAAATGAAGTGCTTGTCAAAGCAACCGTTATTGGAAAGTTATATGTCAATATTTTTACATTATGTTCGACGAATCGGCATTCAGATGGAATCAACCATTAAAAAACTGATTAACGAAAATGAATTACTCAGTATCATTGAAAAACAATGGAAAAACGCTGACCGAAGAACATTTGAATCGTTTTATTTTCACCCTACAAGTCCGCAGTTGTGTTGCATAAAAATTAATGAAAAACTCGTGACAATTGACATAATTACTGGTTCATTTCTGTGTAATTCATTGTCAATATCTCGACTCCCAATGATTATATGCGATTATTATCTATATCGCCGTGTTTTTGATCGATTTATTTTAGACGTGCAACCTGAAGATAATCAAACTTTTACCACCATTCAAAAATATAATGAACGCATTTATAAATTTTTTTATAATTATAATGAGGTCATCATTACCGAAATTCGTGATGATGGACATGAAATGGAACTTGTGCACCCGAGCATTTTACAAAGCGAAATACCATATTTACTGATTCAAAATTATAGCCATTGGTGGAATAAAGAGGAAAATACTATTGATTTCCGACCCGTGTCGTTCCTTCACAAACTGTTCAGCACGGAAGACGGCGTTGATTATCGCTTAAACCTAAACGATAACACATTGATCCATTTAAAAACACAAAAACAATTATTGGATATTACAAGCCCAAGTTACGTACAAATTGTTAGCCATTTGTCACGTTTGGAGTGTCCGCATTTCATAAACATTACATTAGAAAATCCGGATGTTGTCATCATTGAAATAGATCGCATGAATTTAAAGTTCAAAATTGATAAGAACATCGGCTATGACATTCTCTCAAATGAATTCAGCCGAATGAGAGTGTCACTTCAGCAAAATTGTGGAACATTGTTCGGTCTAAACAATGGACTCATTTTAGAGAGTGTTGACACACAACTACCATTTAATAAATTGCTTCTCATGCCTCACGGAAAATTGCAAGTTAAACGAACCGAAAATCATGTGTGTGTTCACATCAATACCAACGAAATGCTATCAAATCCACCATTTCACTTGTATCGTTTCGACACCGTTTGCCGTCAATTAACAGCAATCAACAATAACTATTCGGCGTGGTTGTATCTATCCTATTTACATGCAATTACATCACATAATGAAACTGAGCCATTTACTGGTCTGTCTGGCACAGAGCGTGCTCTGCAAATTTTACAATCTGGTTATGTGTGGTCATCAACACCATATGATCCTGCATCGATTCAATTGTTGTTCGATTTCATGAGACTAGCACCAAAACGCATTTTGGGCAATTGTGTGCAAATGATAGAATGGCCTTACTTTATACCACTGCACGCTGCACAAGACTCATATCTCTTCATTGCTAAAAAGTTATTGGAAGACAGTCAAAGATTGCATCGATTGCATTTTGTGGAAAAGAAAATTGAGTCCAATTTTGATACACATTTGAAATTGAATAAACGTGATTATTTTCGTCATATGGAACTTTGGCCAAATTTGCGCGTTTCGGAGATTTTTATTCCACGGCCAACATTTCAAATGTCATTGCCAACCAAATTGGGCCGTAAATGCAAATCGGAAAATACACGTATCATCTCTAGTTTATACCACAAAAAAGAGTATATGGTTTCACATAGATGGAATATGTCTAATTTTTTCCATCAAGTTTCCAATCCTAAATGTCTCGAACTTTTGAATAATATCGCTGACATTTTGAATCATTGTAGTTTTGAAAAAATGGTTGATCTGTGGATTCCTCTGTATGAGAGCGCTCGCATTGGTTTTTTCAACGACGAAGAATTTGTATTGATTTGCAGTTTGTTGGCTCACATGGGTCAACCGATCGATGCAATCTTGGCTTTACAAGCCATTCACACAAATAAAAACGAATTCACTGAAATAAAAGCACCCGATACAATGGAATTTAATCTAAATGATGAACTCTATGATAAAAATACTATTTCATTCATGTTACATACATATGCTAGAAAAAATGGCATTTTCGTAACTGATGATGTAACCAGAATGACTGAAATAATTGATGCAGGTTGGCCAAGTAATCGATTTCACAGTGTCGGTGCAAGTGATGTGAGCCACATATTCTCTGGCGCATTTCCCAAAATTAATTTGAAGCTCAATAGCTGGTATAATAATTTAAGATTGAATGAGTTTATCGCACAAGTGAGTGGCAAACTTGAATTTCTGGCGCAGTCGATGACAAACGTTAACATAGAAAGGTTGCATGACTACAATGTAGTTTCAGAAAAGCATTGGCCAAGATTTGAGGTTAATTTTGAATCGAAAATGTGGAGAGTTCCGAATAATTTCTCGGATAATATAAACGAGGCAGAAAAGATATGGAACTTAGAAATGGAGTCAAATAAATCGTCACAAGAATGGTGGAATATTTATGAGTCCATTACAAAGCATCAAATTGAGAAACATTTCATTGATGCTAAAATGCATACGAGACTGGTGCCAAGTTTGGTATTGCCAAAAATTTTGTCGCATAACATTGACCATCGATTGAAAATGGTGATTGGAGCACTGGCCATAACGATTGCAAAAGAACAACGGGAACAACGCATCGAAAGATTGAAAGATAGACCACAATCGAAACCGGCATTTGACAGAGAAATGGAAAACAAACCATACATCAACTGGAAACCATCCGAAAGGCCGGAGTGGTTGCTCTTTGAAATTGAACAGAATTTGACGATACGGCGTATCCAAAGCGAAGTCGCCAAACGAATGATTGATCCGCTGCGACAGGAGGCGACAAAACACTCGATCATGCAATTAAATATGGGCGAAGGTAAGACCGCCGTTATCACACCAATTATAGCATCGATCTTGGCTAATGGACAACAGGCTTGTCAAATAACAGTTTTAAAATCGCTGTTTTCTACAAATGCAAAGTCTCTACGTCAGTATCTGGGTGGAATGTTAAATCGGAGAATTTATACGTTTCCGTGCAGGTAATAATTGTCGATTTGGTTTGTTTTTCAACATTTTATACGATCGGAATATTTTTTTCTTCTCAACATGATATAGGCGTGATTTACCGATTAACGATCATCTGACGGAAATACTTGACATTTATAAAGAATGCAAAGCAGTTAAAGGTATGTATCTGAACATACATCGATATACGAATAAAAGCATTTCCATTATTTTACAGGAATTATCGTTTCTCTCCCGGAGTATCAACTATCATTCCAATTAAAAATGTACGAATCGATTCAAAGCCATGATTATGGATTGGCCGAAAAGTATTTATCGGTACAAAGTTGGTTGAACTCAAATATACGAGGCATTTTGGATGAATCGGATGCCATATTAAAACCAAAATATCAACTTGTTTACACCGTTGGTAATCAATTACCCTTAGACGGTGGTGTTCCAAGATGGCTTATAATTCAATCCGTTTTAAAATGTGTACCCTACCACATGGCTCGACTCTATAAAAAGCACGGACCCGATAGTATTGAGTATGATGAAAATTATGTACGAAATAATCATGTATTTGGAGCTTTAAAAACTATTCGTAATCGCTCCGACATTTTCAATCCATGCCGCATTTTGAAAGAGTCAGTTTTTGAAGAGCTCAAAGAGGCCATTTTGGATGACCTCTTTGCTGATAAATTGGACATTACTTGGCCCGAAGTGAACACAGAAACAAAACACTTGATCAAACGTTTCTTAAGTCAATGCGATGCACCGTTCGAAGTAATTTGTAAAGATCTTTCGAAAGATGTTCAAAATACCATTCTTATCCTCTGTGGTTTGTTGCAATTCGGCGTATTGAGATTTATGCTCGTGAAACGTTGGCGTGTAAATTATGGTGTCAATAAAAATGGTCTACGCAAAATGGCAATACCTTTCCGTGCAAAAGATGTTGCGGCCGAAAATACTGAATTTGGTCACAGTGACATTGCAATCGGTTTGACACAATTAAGCTATTATTATTCAGGTTGGTTGAACTTCAAAATGTATTAAAAAATGAAGCAACTTTTATCTATCACAATTCATAACAATTTTTTTTCTTCTAAATAATCATAAAACAGGGCTGAGCGATGATCAATTAAAACAAGTGTTTGAAAATTTGAGTGCTAGTCTAGACACTGTTGAAACTTATTCGAAATGGACAAAAGACATCCCAGTCGAATTTATTGATCCGTCAATTCGATCGTATTCAGGTGTAAACTTAAGCGATCCACATCAGCGTGATAAAGTACTTTTCCCGCTCTTTCGTTTTAACATGCATGTCATCGATTTTTGGCTATCGAAAATCGTTTATCCACACGAAGCAAAAACATTTGAAAATAAACTCATATGCACCGCATGGGATTTGTGCAATGAATTCATGGTCCATCCCACAACAGGATTTTCTGGTACAAGCGATACGAAGAATGTTTTACCGTTGCCTGTTGCCCAAAACGATCTTGAAGAATTGGAGAATACAAATGAAAATGTTCGTGAAACTTTGCTGCGCCATGAAAATCAATGTTACAAAAATTTGCCAGCAAATGTAAGTGCGCGGGAGATACTTAAAAATTTAGTTGCCTCCAAAATTCCTGTGCTTTTGGATTCAGGTATGTACTCAAAGTCAAACAAGCTTCTATGGCAAGTTTTATTCATTGAAAATTTATTTTTTCAAATTCAGGTGCGCTGATGTTGGAACTGAATAACAAACAAGTGGCCCAAGAATGGTTAAAATATGCCACGAATCAGTCATATGATGCAGGAGTTTATTTTGATGAAAAAGATGTATTGCAAACGATAGATCGCAACAATGTGGTCGCTGAATTCGACTGTTCCGTATATCGAGAGAATTTGGATCGATGCCTGATTTATTTGGACGATACACATACTCGAGGAACAGATTTGAAATTTCCATTGGGTTTAAAGGCATGTGTTACTCTGTCTGGCGAAATAACTCGCGATAAAACTGTACAAGCATGCATGCGTATGCGTCAACTCGGAAAGGGTCATTCGATTGAATTTTGGGCTTCGTTCGAAGCCGATTTACGTATACGTGAAGTATGCAATCTATCACGAAACGATCACATTCGAAATGAAGATGTAATCACGTTTATCTGTCACAACAGTAAGCATTTTGAAATGGAAAACATTGTACACTGGTCTGCGGGTGCTTATAATTATACAAAGAAAATTGCTGCATACATGTTGTATGAGAGTTTAAGTGATATGCTCGATCTATACAATGGATGTAACGAAAAAGAATTTGTCACCCTTCGTGCGATGTATAGCGATAGAAAAGAACAATCGCTTTCAGATATTGTATCTTCCAAATTCAACCATTTACAAACAAAGTATGGAAGTAGAGAAAATATTCACGACTACATAGCAGACAAGTATTTGGCTGTAAATAAGAAAATATCTGAAGATGCTTCGAATGTAAAACGCTTTGCTTTTGTATTGGACGAGGAGCAAGAAAAGGAAATTGAGTAAGAAACATAAAGAAAAATCGATATTTTTCCATTTCCATTTTCCTTTTTGTATTTAATTGTTTTGTGAATATCTTTTAGATACGAACCGGAAACCGAACGACAAATCGAACGACCACCAGCTGTAGATGCCATTAAACCTATATTCAATGAAAATTTAACATTATTAATTTTAAATGGTTTAAATACGGAGACCAGTTCAATCGCAGAAGAAATTCTATTTTCTCTGGACAAAGGTCTACTTAAAACCAAATTATACCAAGATTTTGCACAAGATGAACCATGGTCCAGTCACATATCAGTTACGAATGACTTTATTAAAGTGCTTAGAGACGATTCATCAATTGAATTTGATGAATTTCTCCGGCCGGTGTCATGGATTGCTCGCATCGATATGGACAACGGCGCATATCGTTTGGTTTTATTAAGCTCTTTTGAATGCCATCATCTTTTGCCATACTTTCGAAGAAGCCACAAATCGACGTTATACATGTATCGTCCCCGTTTATGTAACCTTCACAGTGATTTGTTAGATAATCATGATTTACGCATTTCGGCTCGAACCGAAACCGTTGACATTGATGAAAATGACTCGGCCCAAATAGCAGTGTTCTCTGGATCCATGTATTTCAGAAATGAAACAGAACAAAATGCATACTGTCACTTCCTAGGCTTGATACCACGACCGAGGACTAGCGAACAAAATGATGCATTTGAAAAAGACATAATCAAACCAAATGGATTTGTACCACCAGAGCATCGTCAACTCGAATCGACAATTGAATATGTTGGTCAATGCAAATTTAAAGAAAATCCCGTCAATGTTGCCAAAAGTTTAATTGAAGCGCATAATGGATTTTTACGGAAAGAATCACATGCAGCTTTCATATTGGGACGAGGAACGAAACAGACAATTCAAGATCAAATACTTGTCGATCAAATGGCCAGAATTGATTTAGATGACTGGATGTTTTTTTAATAAGACCCATGCGTACGTTATTTTAAGTAGTCTAATAGCATTAAATTTTAACACACTGAAATCATGTGCCAAAAGAAATTGTATAAAATGCCAAACAGTAGTGCAGCAAGCGCCACAACCGACAACAGACAACTGTGGAGTTATAGTCAGTTGTTTGCAATTGAGCAAAAGTCTTTTCACTAGTTAGCGGCAATTTAGTATAGATTATACTGAATTCTATCTTGGCACTAGTAGTGTGACAGTTTGTGCATAATTTCGGTACGAATTTCAACAACCCAACTACCTCTCTTAATACCTCATTACCTCTTAAGATATAGAAAAATATGTTTGTTGTCTGTAGAATAACTTTATAGAATCTTTTGAATACCTACATATATAGTTTCAGTTGAAACAGATTGAATATTTGGATATTAATGTATGGATTTGTGCTTCAAAATATAAAAATAAAAAAATATTGCATCTATTGACGCAAATTTTAGTTTTCTGTGTATTAATTATGTCAAAAAGACTTATTTCCAAAAAAATCTATGTTAAGTCAATAGTTTTTTTCTTTACATTTGCATTTCGTTACTAATTATTGAAATTCCTTGAATTATTATGAAATTCCTTGACTTGCGTCGCCACTCTTTGAAAAGACCACTCTCATCAACTGTCAATAATAGAATTTCATTGCGTTAAAATTAGTCATCGGTGTGTTTCTGGATGTGCCTTGGATTGATGTTGTTTAAGCGTGCCCGATTGTGTATAGGCTTTATCGCATTGATTACAGGCAAATGGTTTCGCTCCCGTGTGGGTATTGAGATGTAGCTTCAAATGGTAAGTGGTTGCAAATCGTTTGTTACAAATTTTACAACCGTAAGGCTTCTCCTGACGATGAACTCTTACCTTAAAAAATATACCCACAAAATATATAGAGAAAGATATATATAGTGCATGTGCATGTGGCTCTTACATGTTTGGCCAAACTGGGCTGCGTAACAAAGGTTTTTTCACATAAATGGCAGCTGTAAGGCCTTTATGAAATTAAGACGAAAAAAAAATAATTATTGTTATTGTTATTAAAGATATAAGTCAGTTAATTAAGATTGATAAAGATAAGTAGGTACCTTTCGCCCGTGTGTTGCCGCATATGAATTTTCAGTATTTGCTTCGATGCCAGAACTCTATCACATTCGGGACATTTGATATGTAAAGCATTGTTATGCCTTTGTAAATGTTTCTTCATCAGTTGTTTCGTCTTGAATAAACGACCGCAAATCTCACACACAAAATCGGTGGTTTCCAAATGAACCACTTGATGCTCTCGAAGTTGAGATGCTTTATCAAATTTTTTTTCACATTGCTGACAGTTATGCTGTTTTACCAATCCTTGATGCTAATTTTTATTAGAATAAAATCAATTACTATATGCGTCTATCACAATAGATTAAAAATATGAAAAAAAAAACATACAATTTTAATGTGTAAATCCAAATCTCTTTGGTTCGAGAACACTTTAACACACGTTGGGCATTTAAGATTTCGAACTTTTTTCTCGATGTGTGACGAAACAAAATGAATCCGTAGTCCATGTATTCGTTCGTATTTTGTTGAGCAAATATAGCATTCGAATGATTTATTGTCATATTTATGTGTTTGCAAATGCGCTTTTAATTGAACTTCTTTCACATAGACCTTTTGACATTGATTACAGTTGTATAAATTATTGCCGGTGTGCCTGTAAATGGATAAAAATGATTTTAACTTAGAAATGGAGCACAAATTCATAATCAAATCAAAACAATGATATTAGTTACGTCCGCTTGTGGTAATTATATGAGTTTTTATGTTTGAAAACCTTATCACAGTCAAGACAAACGATTCCCTGGTTTTTTACTCGTTTAAAACCTTTGATTTGTGTTTTTGGTACGCGATAAGCACTGCTAGGTTTAGTGATGGCTATTAGGTCAACTGGAGATGATTCTTGATTTGTATTTTCTAAATGGCTTATTTCATCTGGCTCCTCAAAATTCTCAATTTTCACATCAATATTTGACAATTCCGCTCGATCGCAGTTATTGATGTCATAAAATTCAGTGTGTGCGTTTCCATCGTTTTTGGAAAAAGTATCGTCTCCCTGTGAGTAAATTGATTTTTCATTAAATTTTACGTTTTATGACTTTCTTCGAAATAAAAATGACCCAAATGCTTAAAATGCGGATAGAGATGTGTGAAAACAGAACACAATATAAAAGTGCATCATTGGTTACTGTGTGTACATATATTCCTAAAAAAATGTGCTCATCTGACAGCATTTTAACCACTTGAGAAAACACCAAATAATATAATTGAATCGCTTACTTCAACAGCTGAATGATTTTCATGAACCTGATGTGATATTATAAATTTTTCTTCACCGCTGTCAACCTCATATAAATTTGGAAGTAACCCGAATACAGTTGGAAGCAGCTTGTCAACCGTTAATATTGCATTCAATTCCAAATTATTGAATATTTCTGCATCCAAACCCGTTATAAACTTATCGATTAGCATGAAATCGGACAGTTGTCCATAATCACAACGTCCTACTGATTCAAACACTCGTTGAAACCATTCTTCTATCGTTTCATATTGTTGTTTTTGATTTGCATGAAATGATTTTCGATGAAGAATGGCTGAAATGGACGGTGTTTTATATTCAGGCATATTGAATTTATTGTTGAATAAATAACAATATCAACCGCACAACACACACTCACGTTTCTTCATCAACAAAAATCTATCAAAACACCACACATAATGTCAACTGTCATAATATGTGATGTGAGGTAGCAGATGTAGGATGGAGTAGATTAAGTGTCATTTCAAAATGAATCGAATCATACAATTTATTTTGATAGTTACAAAACTACCAAATTAAAAATTGGGAGATTGTTGTTTCTAACAAATGTACAGGGGAGAGAAAAGTTATCTATCTAACCAGCGTAAGGAGCGCTAGTTTCAAATCGTTCTTGTGTTGTATGGAATTATTGTATCATCAAATTTGGATACACTTTTTTGTGTTTTCTTCCAATATATCAAAGAATTTAACTTCGATTTATATTTTAATTACTCAATATTTTTGGAAAACAATAATTTTCATTCCATAAATCCATATTTTTGGCGATTTTTTCGGATTTTTGTACGGGAAGTGTATCTTAATTTGACCGTATCGTAAAATAAATGTCTGATTCAGTTGCCTCGTATCAAAAAAACCCCCAAATACCAATTTTCATACAAATCGATTACCAGACATACGATCTTTCAGAATAGCGAAAAATGGAAACTTCAAAAAACTTTTTGTAAGAAGTCATGCGCCAACCGAGAAAAACGGTTATCACCACTGGATTCCTTGGTTCCGAATTAGGTAAGAATGACTAGTCCCGTCTCTGTTGTTTTTTTGTAACTAGGACTTATTATACTGTGTTTTCATTGTCTTTATATAATAACATCTAGTAATTTTCAATAAGTAACTGTGTGTTCTAAGTTGGTCAAATTTTTATTTATTTCGAAAATGACAAGACTACATTTGTTGTTTCTTTTCATGGATTCGATCGGTATGCGCTTTTAATGCAGACGGCTGACTAAATGTACTATCGCACCTCAAGCATTTATATGGACGAGCGCCAGTATGCACATTATTATGAATTCTCAAGTGATATATGGATGAGAATCGTTTCATGCATGTAGTACACAGGTGCGGTTTTTCACCTTGATTATGTATTGAGATCAGATGTTTGCGCAAACTTGAAAGTTGACGAAATTTTTTGTGGCATAATGAACAGGGATACGGTTTTTCACCGGTGTGCGTCAACATATGACTTCGATAAGATGATCGTGAGACCAGCAACATGTTGCATACACCACATTGGAATTCTTTAATTCCGGAATGTTTGCGGTGGTGTGAATTGAGCTCGTTGATTGTTTTATATCCATTGCCACACGTTTCACAGATGAACGGCCGATAATCAGGATGCATATGTAAATGATCGTGCAAGAGACCACGCTTTGAAAATTCCTCATCGCAACAGGGACATTTGTGCATTTTGATGGTGCCATGATACTGAAAGTTTTTTTTTTGTGGAATGTTAATTAAGTTGATATTGACCCAGAGGTTCTCGTCTCTATTTAAGAGAAACCTCGTGATAGTAGAAAATAAATTCGACCGAAAAGATTCAATTACCTTTTTTAAATGTCTACTGAGCACCTCTCGGCTGATGGTGGTTTTTGTGCACTGTGGACAATTGAAAACTTCCCGTTTTTCTACTGGATGGTATACATTTATATGTGCTCGTAGTTCATACAATCGTCTACATTTCAGCAAACACAAATAACATTCAAACTCTTTATTCGGTTTTTGATATTTTCGTTTCGATTTTACCGCTTTCGTTTCCATATATTTTCGAAGGCAACGTTTCGCATCGATCGATCTGTGAGACATTAAAATTGTTAATTATTTAGTGTAATCTATAAAGATCCATATTTGAACTAACATCAAAAGGGAACTTTCATCGATTGACACTTTTGTTCTATCACCTTCGTCATATCCCCGGTCTTCGGTTTCAATTGCTTCATCAATCATCACAATTTCAGTTTGAATTCTTTCATCGCAAGCAATGTAATTTCTATCTGTCGGTTTTTGTGATTTCCGATCTCGCCAACGTTTAACTCTTTCTCGCGTAGCTCGTCGACGCTCGTTTATTAAATGCAATTGCAATTCTGGCGGTAGGTACTGTTCATTCTGTTTTGTTTTCATGCGTCTATTTTTGGCCGATTCGGCTTTTTTCCTTTTGTACTCTTCGTATCGACCGGTCCGTTTTAGCATCTCTATATGCTTTTTATTGCGTTCAATGTTATCACGGCGACTCTGAAATTGAATTTTAAATGCATATTTAAAATAAAACAAATCTGTCCATTTTTATATAGATTTTCAATGAAAAAATATACCCTTTTCTCCTTCTTGCTATTAGGTTCTGTTGTTTTTTCTCTCTTTGTGGTAAATAATTCATCTTCATTATTCTCAAATTGGATAGATTGATCTTCATGATAATCTGATTCACATTCCGCTTTATTCTGAAATTCAAGACAGGATCCGTATTCGGTTTCATTTGTTACGACATCTTTTTCCTGTAATGAAAAAATAGCCAGAAAATATACCAAAAATATGAATGGCTTTGCCTATCTTACTTCATTTTTTATTTGAATATCCACAATCTCTATGCCGTCGTTATTTTCCGCACTATTCATCGAAAGGTTTCTAAAAATGTGTGCATTTCCAATTACAACTAAAATCAATTCTTCCGTCGTCCAAGTGGAAACTTGTGAGATCTTGTCAAAATCACTATCATTGAGACCGCTTACAAATTTATCAATCAGCATATAATCGGAAAATCGCTCAAATTCACATTTTTCAATTGAATTTTGAAGCCGCTTAAACCAATCAGAAATACATTCGCTCTGTGGTTTTTGTGTTGCATGGAATTGTTTCCGATAATGAAATGCACCTGTCGATGGAGTTTTGTACACTATCATGTCTATAAAACAATTTTATACTATTTTCATTGAGCAAACTGATTTTTTTTTCTATTGGAGGAATCAAAATAAACAAAGTATATGCGTGACAGCCTCCTGACAGAACAATGTGTCAATGTGTCTAGTTTGAAAACGAAATCTATTACATTTTTATTCAATCTCTCTATGCGTGAATGTCAGTTTGACAGCTTTCGAGATTGACTGTGTTTATGTACCAATGTAATCATAAATTTAAACTGTTCACACAAATAAAAATCATTGCCATTGAAAAAAAAAATGAGTACATCCCTGAAATTGTATCAAACACCAACCGAAGTGATTCGTCAGAATCGAAAAACATTTTATTCTGTACAAAAATTTAGCGATGAATCTATGTCACAATGGTTATGGCGAATCAGAGAGTATATGGTTGATTGTGAATTTGGTGCCGTCGCCGAATTTATTCTGATTGATAAATTCATTTGTGAGCTCACACTGGACGATGCTGATAGACTAAAGAACTGTAATTTATGGTCGTTGAAGCAATTGGAAGAGGCTGTTCAGCACAACGATTTTAGTGAAGAAAACACAAAACCAAACGAAATCTTAGACATCAAATTAGATATTGTGAGCATGAAAATTTAAGTTTTTTAATCTTTTTTTTTGTTGGTATAATTCACATTACAATGATTTTATTTGTATTCAGGATCATGATGTTTCATTTGTTGGCACAAACCTCAGTAGCAGCAGCGATTCTGAGGATAATATACGTCTTGCCGACATAAAACGAGAGATTAAGACTGAAAAAGAGAATAAGAACCAGAATCCGTTGAACGACAAAAAGGGAAAAAAGAAACCAATATCCAAATCAAGATCAATCAAGAAATCACCAGAAATCAAAGGATTTGTAATTGACGAAGCAAATCGATTTCATTGTTTGGATTGTGGGAAAAAGTTCACACAAAAAGCATCATACGTTCAACACTCTAGACTGTAAGCAAAAAAAAAATCTACACTTGAATTAACTGTAATATAATTTTCAACGAATTTATCTGACACAGACATACCGGTGAAAATCTTCTCTCATGCACGATATGCAATAAATTATTTCTAAAACCGAGTCATTTGAAAGGACATTTCAAACGTCACGAACGTGAGAGTAATGTGATTGGTAAAACGTTCGAATGTCATCTCTGCAAACACCAATTTTTGGCCATGAATGGACTGAGAGTTCACATGAATGTGAAACATGTCACCGGCGTGAAAAATGCATTCCAATGCGAACATTGCAATGAAGTATTCGTAAATCAAACAGTATTGGACGATCATCTTCGATCGGTATGGTATATGCTAAATTTCAATTTTTCGTTAAATAAACTGATTTTTAAATGTGAAACAGGAACATCAAATGAAGGTGACTCACAAATGTCCGCATTGTAATAAGGCGTTTGACCAACTATCAAATATGAAAGAGCATTTGACAGTACATTCGGAAGCAAAGCCTTTTATGTGTGAGGTGTGTGGCAATGCATTCAAAACAAAGAAGCAACTTCATCTTCATATGACCCGGCACACAAATGAAAGACGATATAAATGCGGTGAATGTGGTCTTATGCTCAAATCTCGATCAAACTATAAAAACCATATGAGACAACACACTGGCGGTATGTTTTTTTTTTCAAATATATTTCCATTTACAAATTATTAATCAATTGACTTCTTCATTAATAGAACGACCCTTTGCATGTACATTTACGCATTGTGAAAAAACCTTTGTTCAACGTGCAAATTATCTCAAACATTTGCGATGGCATACTGGTGAATAGAAGACATTTTTCCATATTAAATGATTAGAGTTTAAATCAATTTGTGATTAATCTTATTATTTTCGTTGTTATATTGAAGGTATCAAACCACATGGATGCACCTACTGTGAGAAAAGATTCCCGACCGCTTATGATATGAAATTGCACATGAATTCCATACATACTGGATATAAGGTTGGTAAAATATCGATTTGCTATCTGCCGAGACTAAAATCGTTTTTTTTTTTTAAATTCAAGCCATTTTGCTGTGAAATCTGTGGCAATGTGTTCGCCCAGCCAAGTACACTGCGAGTTCATAGGTTACGAGTACACAAACAAACGTCACAGAATTGATAACGAGTCAAACATTCTTCAAATCAGTATTCCAATAAAAAAAATATTCTTAACGTTTAATAGTCTAAAAAGTGTTTACGTCTCGTGAAGTTTAGTATTTATTTTTACACATATTGGTATGTGTAAACTTTGTATGATTTCCACACATGTGCACGTCATTGATAACACTGAACAACAACATTGAACACACAGAGAAAATGGATGAAAAGAAACAGGCGCTAGCAGCTTATGTGTAAGTATGCTAAGACAAGGAGAGAAAAACGTAAATAAAGTGACGAAAACAGATACACGCATACCAACACCATTGCAAATTTTGCTCTGTCATCGTAGTCATTTGACATTTTACTGATATGCGTGATTTTTGTGAAAAACATCAAACTCGAAAAACACATTGCTGTTACAGTTCACATTTTTTTCCGTAAAAACTGAATGTGACTATTTTAGTGTATTAAAATTTGAATAAGTTTCCTTTACAAAAAAAAATAATCATCCATAAAAATGGCATTTCGAATAATTTCAGGAAAAAGGCAAATCTTTGCATTGGCCAATTTGTCTCGTTCAAATCAAAACCAAATGAATGGATCGTTAAATCGTCGCAATGTCTGTACATCGATGTCCCTGTGGAAACGTGTCGCCTTCAATTTGAGTGATATTGGCGAGGGAATACGTGAGGTTGTTGTTAAAGAATGGTTCGTTAAAGAAGGAGATGTTGTTGAACAATTTGATAATTTATGTGAAGTACAAAGTGATAAGGCATCGGTAACAATAACCAGTCGATATGATGGAAAAATCTTGAAACTGTATCATGATATTGATGAAATTGCTTTGGTTGGCAAACCATTAATTGATTTCGATGTAACAGACGATGCAAACACCAATGAAGATGTGGACAAAACTGAAAGGATTATCGCCAAAGAGAAAGTACAAAACAAAAAAATTGACATTAAATCAGTGAATCCAGAGAAAATCCCAACCACACCAGCCGTTCGTCGTATTGCCAACGAAAACAATGTGAATTTGGCTGAAATAAAGGCAAGCGGACCAAACGGACGCATTTTAAAAAGTGATATTATGGAGTTCTTGGGTATCATACCACCAACTAACGATAGCAATCGATCAAAACCATTGGTAGAAAAACCAAAGAACGTTCAATCACCAATTGCGACAGAACCAATGCACAGTACAATAGGTAATCGTGTGGAAAAGTTAAAGGATGTACGAAAAGTGATGTTCAAATCAATGACATCTGCATTGAAAATTCCACATTTTACCTACAGCGATGAAGTAAATGTCACCGATTTGATCGAACTACGCAATAGTTTAAAGGCGGAGGCCGAATCGATCGGTGTGAAATTAACATTTATGCCATTCTTCATAAAAGCCGCATCGTTGGCACTTGCGAAATTTCCAATTTTAAACAGTAGCATCGACGAAGAGAATGAATCGATCATCTATAAATCAGCCCATAATATAAGCATTGCCATGGCCACACAAAGCGGTCTAGTTGTACCAAATGTTAAGAATTGCGAACAAAAAACCATTTTACAAATTGCACGAGATTTTAATAATTTATTGGAACGAGGACGTAGTGGAAAATTGACACCGCCTGATTTTCAAAATGGCACATTTTCGTTGTCAAACATTGGGGTTGTGGGTGGCACGTACACAAAACCTGTGATCACGCCGCCTCAAGTGGCGATCGGTGCGATTGGAACCACACATATTGTCCCACGTTTTGTTGGTGACAGTGATAAAATACAGCGCGCTCATTTGATCTATGTCAGCTGGTCGGCCGACCATAGAATTGTTGATGGAGTCTCCATGGCTGGATTTTCAAACGAATGGAAACGATATCTCGAAAATCCAAATCGATTTGTATTACAGTAGATGCGAATTGAGTTTTGGATTTACACGACTTTTCTGTTACGCTATTGCTACTACTACCTTTCTTATTTTTCATTTACTATGTTACAATCTATTCACCTCAACTTTTATTATCGGCTGAAGATGTTTTTTTTTAATGAATAAATGCATTTTTTGAGTTCAAAATTATAAATAGATCGAGTTTTTATGTAACAAAATAATGTCAAAGTTTTCAATTATTTATTCGAATCCAAGAAAAAAGGAGTTACAAATTTCAAAAATAAATTCGAGGTAACAATGTACATGGTAAATTAATAATTTATGCCAATTTATACACGAGCAACTTTGAAACATTTTAACATAAATAATTGGCAAGCACACATCACTTTAATTAAGTCAATGTGTTTTTTATGTATACGCGTTCATGCACCACTCCGAGCAGAAGCAGACAATACTTGTTTTCTATTTCGAGTATTTGGAATGTATAATATTCTAATGCTATATAAACTAGGGTTCGATTGCTCAGAAAACGAAATTTCAAATGGGGGATTTAGCGTTTTGGATACATGTAGAAATATAGTCCTATGAACCGGTACAGAACAAAAAAAAACAACTATTGAATGTCAACGGCCAAGCAAGAAAGAGACGAACAATATGTTGTATTCGATAAAAAACCATTAGTGTATTATCTCTATATCTTTATTTATTTATTTCTTTTTGTTGGTTTTGATTGTACGAATGCTATTGTTATCTATGTGTATTTTGTTATCGTAGAGTGAACAAAAAATGAAACTATGCAGAATAGACTATCTAACACCAAAAAGAGGGTGGCTGATACAAAAACACGCATACTCACATTGCATATATACGGCCACATATTTTGGAACGTGCCGGTGTCTTTGTGTGTATTAGTAATATAATGGCATCGGCTCACTTGTCAACATCTAAACGAAAATAATGCGTTTTGATGGAAATGGAAAATCATTCTTGTTTTGGATGCGCAGAAATTTACAACGCGACCGAGAAAAACGCAGCCATTTTCTCTTCTCTGAATAAAAATATAAACAAAACATTTGACGAAATTAAGGCAGGTTTTATTATTTTGTCATTTAATAGGACATTTCTATGTTTAATGACAAGGCCAAGGAAATCTTAATTAAAATACGTATTTATGTGGAATATATTTGAAATGTATTAAAACATGTGTGATTTATACGGCTGATACAGTGAATGATATATTTTCTGTGATTTAAAAACTATCGGACTATCTTGAGGAAATCCATTTTGCATATTACTTATTTTAAATCGGATTTCGTGAGAAAAGTGTTTGACTTTGCGTACGGAAATTGGCAGCGACAACAAGACGCATTAGTATTGAGTTACTGCAGAAACCGCAAAAACAATTGCATTTCCCATTTTCACCTACATTTTACGATAAGGAAATATATAAGAAACAAGTAGCCACAGCAAATATGTCTCCAAGCCTAGCTTCAAGTACTCATGCAACACGTATGAAACCTACTAATCTAAAGGCCAGTCTTCTTCAATACGATGCCAATTGGGTGTGGAGTAAACGACATCGGTCACATGAAGTCATTCTATCCGAATCATATCGCAAAGGTGAATATAGTACCAATTTGCTTCTTCATTTTACATAAATTTTTTCTTCCTATTTTCATTAGTATATTTTCATCCAAATTGGAGTAAGGGAACGGCTGGTGTGCGTGGTACACATGCGATAAACAGTTGCCGTCATTATTGGGAAATTCATGTGTCGCATCGAGTTTTTGGTACAAGGTAGTCATACCTCTTTAAATTTCTCCTTTCGTATACCATTTAAATTTCATAAAATACATTTAAATGAATGTTAACATTCCAGTATGATGTTTGGAGTTGGTACGGCTAACGTACGATTGAACGCAAATATGTTTGTAAATATGTTGGGCGAAGATGAGAACGGCTGGGGATTGAGCCATAAAGTGAGTCACTCTAAAGTACAAAAAAATCATAAAATACATTGTCATAATACATATTTAAACGGATTTTAGGGTTTGGTGTGGCATGGTGGGTTCACGTATAAGTTTTCTGAACCATTTATTGAAAACGAAGCGACCGTAATTGGTATATATTTTGATGGTTTAAATGGAACGCTAACTTATTACAAAGATGGACGATGTTTGGGTGTTGCGTTCCATGATTTGAACAAAATTGGAGAACCATTGTATCCGATTGTGATATCGACATCAGCCAAAACGGAAATGGTTTTAACCGAGACGCGACGTGATTTTCCCAGTTTGAAAGATCGATGCCGTGGAGAAATTCTGAAACACATCAAACAAAAATCCAATCTGGAAAATTTGGGACTCAAGAACCATGAAGTTGTGAATTATTTGTTGGATGAATTTTATGAGCCTCAACCTTGAACCTTTCGTTTATGAGAATCCTCCGAAAATGTCTATATTTTAAAAAGTTCTTACCTCAACAAATTTATCGATTTATATTTTTATTGATTGAATTAATTTATCGTAGCTCGTGTAAAATACGATGAATTTTATATTTTATATCCGTCGATTGACCAAGAAATTATACAACCCAAAAATCTAGTCATAAAAAGATTGATTTCGATAGTTAGTGATCTGAATAAGACTTACATGAGTATTATATTTTATGCAATAGTAAAATAAATAGTACAAACAAAACTAGCCGCACTTATAAATAAATCAAGTTTTTATACAACAGAACAATGTTCCAGTTTTTTTTGTGATTTTCAGCCAGGAATAAAGGACAAGCAGTAATAAACTTCCGCGAGGTAACACAGAAAATTGTAAATAAAAAATGTATGCTCAACACTCGAGCAAGTTTGAAACATTTTAACATAAATAATTAGAAAGCGCACACTATGAACGTAATCGTAGAGCGGTAAAGTAATACACAAATGTATAATAATAAAAATTGCAACTCTGTTGTTAGTTTAATTAAGGAAATGCGCTTGATATGTATACGCGTTCGTTCAGCGCTCCGGCCAGAACCAAGTAGTCATTGTTTTTTTTTCTATTTCAAGTGTTTATAATGGATAAAATTCGAATGCAATTTAAACTAGGGCTCTGGTTCGATTACCGAGCCATCGAAGTTGGGGGGTGAATTTTTTGAATTCACTATGATGTATAGGAACAAAGTCGGTGTTGTTTATGTCCAATGACTATGAATCAGCTTAAAATGGAAAAAGAAAGGTTTATGATGTTCAAATGTTTACGGCAACAGTTGAACTAGAAGCCAGAGACGAAAAGTATTAGTTCTGTTGTTTCAGATAATACTATTTTGGCAGGCGTTAAGTAGATACCAAACAATATGAATATTCATTCCATCATTCAATGCTAGACAAAAAGTGGAAAGACGTGAATATAAGCCTTCATAACGCTATTTTCATATTTTTCGTCTGGTTTTAGTTGATTTTTGTGCGAACGCTGTTGTTTTCGTCGTTATCTATATGTACTTTGCTGTCGTACAGTGAACACAAATATTGAAATCATTCAGCATATAACACCGAAAAGAGGGTGGCCGATACGCATACTCACACAACCGCACACACATATTCGTACGACCGTATATTTCGGAATATACAGAAGTCTCTGTGTGTATCAGTAAATGATATGGTATCGGCTCACTCAGCGGCAGCAAAATAATGCGTTTCGATGGAAGTGCATTTGAAAGTGGAAAATCATTCTGATTCTGGTTGCGCACAAAATCACATCGCGACCAAGGAAAACGCAGCCATTTTTCCTCACACAGAACAAAAAATAAGTATCAAAGCATCAAATAAAATTATAATAAGTGATAAAAAAAGTTAAACGATAAAATAGACTTGTGAAAGTTTCCACATAGTAGAAATACACTTTAAAAAATAGAAAAGTGAACGAATAAAATGTAAGCAAGATACCATTAGTTCAGTTGATGACGACGACAGAATCGATAATGCTTAGACAAAATAAAGCGAAAAAAAAATCAACGCATGACTAAGTGCTGTCTATTGCTCTGCAAGGGACCTCAATCGAAATCCATATTTGTTCTGAAAATAGAAAGAAAAAATTTAAAGACAGTGAATAAAGTTTCAGCACAATAAAATTGTTGCTTAAATGACTCTGATAATAGTGTTATTGTTTTTCAAGTCACTTTGTTTGTATCTACAGTCAATTGTTTTATTTTGCTACGAAAAGTTTTTGAATCCAAAGCAACGATACGGCGGTGGTGGTGGCGGCGGATCGTCATTATCAGGTAGTAATTATAATCAACGTCAGCGTTCAGGATATTCATTCTCAACTTCATCATCGAGTGCATTGAATAAGGCACGTGCAAGTGAACGGGAACAATTGCTGGAAAAAATTCGAGCACGAAAAAGGGCTGCCAAACAGCGAACATAAAACTGTATTGCCGCAAATCGATATTGAGAACAAAATCAAATGAAACGAAGCAAAAAAAGGCTGTACACTTCGACGCATTCAATTAAAAAAAAAGAAGACTTGCTAGAACAGTAGTTTCTATGGTATTCCATATCCAATTAATAGCTGAGCGAATAGCATTTGTGCGACAAGTAGAAAAACAAGAATAAATAAACATTTTTTTTCTTTTGTTTGGAATAAATGTTAACAAGACAGTTTCATGAAAGTAAAATTATCTGTGTAAGAGTTCAAATTATTGCCACCGAAATAAATTAAATTTTGATGAATCAACCGCAGGCAAAGAAAACGAATATTCGTTGAATCATATTTTTTGAAGCGCAAAACTCAATGGGGTGCACTGTGGTAATCAAATATTTTTGATGGATTCGTTCATAGAGTACTGGTAAATATACAGTGTTGCTTTATCGGGATCGAATCGAACGTCATGTGTACAACGTAATCACGCACAAACATAACTGAACAGTTTCCCATTTTCACTCATTGTGCGATTAGAATCGAAACGTTTCTGTATGCATGCGTGTGTGTGATCTCGCGTATTCTTGGTGTGTGTGAGTGTTTAAATTGAATGCGATTTCTTCAGCTCTAGCTTCAGCTATTCCGAAGCGGAGTTCGGCGACCCTTTTATTACCAAGGCAGTTGTTACATATGATTTTGCTGCTTCAACTCAAACAGAAAAGAACACTTCGTCGTCATTCTAGTGTGTTGCTGGAAATGATCAACTAAATAAGCAACCCCAATCGATTTTCTTCTCTATTCTACCACCACCAAATCTATTTGACTGTGTGTGCGTACATCATCACACACATAAATTTCGGAACACATTCACTTGCACCATTTTTACTTAGCTTGCAACATGATTGGATTTTGTCGTAAAATTATACGAAAACAACTATTTACAATTACTGTGGTCAAGACAATTTCGAAGATATATTGAATTACTGCTAGTCAAGAGAGAAAGGAAATAAACGTTAAGAAAATACCTCTCTGTATATGGGTCAGTACTGTGACTGGTTCTGTGATTGAGTAACTATTGGACTATCTTAAGGAAATCCATTCTGCATATTACTTATTTTTAATCGGATTTCACGAGGAAAGTGTTTGACTTTGCGTACGGAAATTGGTCGTGACAACGACACGCATTAGTATTGAGTTACTGCAGAAACCGCAAAAACAATTGCATTTCCAATTTTCACCTACATTTTACGAAAAGGAAAAAATATAGGAAACAAATAGCCACAGCAAATATGTCTCCAAAACGTCATTCAACCGCTCCGCACATTGAACATTTCAATCGAAAAAGCATTCATCACACACTTGAATACGATGACGATTGGGTGTGGAGTAAACGACATCGGTCACATGAAGTGGTGCTGACCAAACCATGTCGCAAAGGTGAATATTAGTAGTAAATTATTACTTTACAAAATTTCTATTTTTAAAAACAAAAAAATTTGCGATCACGTTGTTAGGAGTGTGTTGTCATGCAATTATTCTTCCGGTCTCGAATTCATGAGTAAATTTTTTACAACTTTTTTTTTCAGCGTATTTTCATCCAAACTGGAGTAAGGGAACAGCTGGTGTGCGTGGTACACATGCGATAAACAGTTGTCGCCATTATTGGGAAATTCATGTGTCGCATCGAGTTTTTGGCACGAGGTATAACTATTCCCATTTTTTATTTTCTGTTGTATTTCTTCAAAATTCATAAAATACATTTAAATGAATGTTAACATTCCAGTATGATGTTTGGAGTTGGTACGGAGGACGCACGATTGCATGCAAATAAATTTGAAAATATGTTGGGCGAAGATGAGAACGGCTGGGGATTGAGCCATAAAGTGAGTCACTCTAAAGTACAAAAAAATCATAAAATACATTGTCATAATACATATTTAAACGAATTTTAGGGTTTGGTGTGGCATGGTGGGATCGCGTATAGATTTACCGAACAATTCAATGAAAACGAAGCGACCGTAATTGGTATATATTTTGATGGTTTAAATGGAACGCTAACTTATTACAAAGATGGACGATGTTTGGGTGTTGCGTTTCGTGGTTTGAACAAAGTTGAAAAACCATTGTATCCGATTATAATATCGACAGCAGCCAAAACGGAAATGGTTGTAAGCGAGACGCGACGTGATTTTCCCAGTTTGCAGGATCGATGTCGTGCCGAAATTCTGAAACACATCAAACAAAAATCCGAGCTAGACAAATTAGAATTACCCACTGTCATCGTCAGTTATTTATCGAGCGTGTTTTTTGAACCACAATCACTTACACCCGTCGATAATTATGATCGCCCGTAAATTATATACATATTGAAACGTTCTCATTTCATTCATACATTTTTTTTAACGAATTATTCCATTTCTGATAGTTTCTTTTACACTGTGTTACATTATTTAATTTAAAGTGTAAACAGCCGACGGTGGATAGTTAACCAAGAGATTATATACGAGCTAAAGCCATAATAGAATCGTTTTACTTAAGTAAAATTAAAATGAGTATAAATTAAACCCGAAATAAAAAAAAGGACTAATGTGATTGTGTATGTTTTACGATGAATAATAGTATTCACACTTAGAATGTCAATGTTTCGAACACACTTTAGCTAATATAATTGAATGTATTTTGTAACAGATTGTACGGAGTGCACAATAGTTTAGGAGAAAGAATTGCACAAAAAATTCGAATGTCTTTTGGTTACACAAATCGTTATCTACGATTCGACGTGGATTCAATCGATCGATGCCATATAGCATAGCAGTATTATTATTTTTTGGAACGAACTAAAAACAACAAACAATTGAAATTTTACCTATTTTTATGCATTCTTATGAAGTATTCAAAGAATATAATCTAGTCAATTTTTTTCTTGTCGGAGTGAAATTAAAACAATAACTTATTTTTGGTAATGTAATTTGAAAATCTAGTCAAAAAAAAACACATGACATTTTCCGTAAATGAAAAATTCGGTAAATTTTTTTTTTAATTGGGCCAACATTGTGCAATAACAGGAAAATAGAAAATATTTCTTTTCAAAATGAATGTTTAACTGTGAACATTTTTTTATGTAATAGATGTCATCATCGAAATGATGCATTTACAAATAGCGAACAATTTGTTATAGTACATAGATATCCAATGGAAAATAAGATGCTTATAAAATATTGTCGAATGTGTCATGTTAAGAACATTTCAGGAATTAACCTAGGGTGAATCAGAAAAGAAAAATGGAACTAGCCCATCTAAACGTCATTACTATTGATGTCGTCAATGTATTTAAACATTTTATTCTAGTCATTTAAGTAATTTTTAATAATCGAAACCAATGAAACGTTCGATTGTAAACAAATGAAATTTCATACAAACTGATTTTTTTCTAGTGTAAAATTGTGTTGTTTCATTCCATTTTACTTTTAAGAGCGAAAAAAAAACGAAACAAAAGAAAATCGATAAAATTTGAGAGAAAAAAACATCCACGTAAAACGTATAAATTAAAACAAAGACTGTGTGGTTCCATTTAAATACTTTTATTTTATTAAAAGAATTCTGAAAGAAATGTATAAACATTTGCAAACGTTTCTTTCACTTTATGTTTGATGGATATATTTTAATTAGCGTGACATGCAATTGTCGGTTGTTTTGCTGTTTTTTTTTTACTTCACTCGCGCATTAAATGTTTGTTTTTTCTTATTCGCAATTTTAGATTAATTCAATTTGTGTACAGGCCAAACAAATATCCAATTTAATTATTTTGTGGTTGAGTTTTAGCGCTTTGCAGTGATTGCGTCATGTACACTTTGGCTAACGATTGTGAACAGAATTGGGAAATGTGTTGAGCGTAAGTATTGATTTGTCCGGAAACAATCATCGAATTCAATCGCGATGGAACTGGCAATGGTCTGAATGTTTTCAAAACTTCTTCATCTGGAACTGGTGCTTCGCCCTTAGCAATACGTGAATTGTTCTCTTGTTGATTCTTAGCCAATACACGAGTTTTATCCTGTTTGAAAATTCGGAAAAAATTTATTAATTTCATTCAATATAAAAGAAAAAGTAGAGAAACAAAAGTTATTTCCTCACCATATCTTGACGAATAACTGCTTGTTGATACTTGTTAAATTTGGTGGCTTCTTGGTTAAGTTCATCGACGCGTTCCATCAACGAGCGTAAATGGTTCTCCAGAACAGATGCTGTGCCCAAATCCAAGAAATGTGTACCAGACTCTTCTGGAATTAATTCGCCCAATTCGGACATCATAATATTCGTCAATGGTGAATTCTTGATGTAAATTGGCACTTCAACGAACAATTTTTCGTAGCTTATTTTCAAATTCTTGAGAGCTTCGGCAGTAAAATCACCATCTTTATACATAGCAATTGCTTGTGGTGTTAAACGATATGCTTTCAATGTGAGAAAACCGCGGGCCGATTTTTGTGTATCATAAATGACAACGACCGATTCCTCAATGCTGGTTTGATAGTGGTATTGCGATTCGAGCAATGGCAACGATAAAAAGTTACCAACATCGGCACTTTGATACCATCCAACATGAAAATGATCAACATTAACACGACGCAATCGACGCATCATTGCCAATTGATATTCTTCTTCGTCCATCGTTTCGTCGCCGGACTTTGGGAATGGAAAACAGTTCGTAATTTCCAATGTTTTACCGAATGCCAATCCAAGCAAAGCCCCTTGAGCCAAATCCATATTACTTTGTGACTCTTCATGGCAATGCTTTACCATTTTCATAACAGCCTAAAATTTACACATCCACACAAAAATTAAACATGAATAAATTTAGTTTTTGCATCGCAAACAATTGAAATGGCATGAAAAATGTGAAAAAAGATCGAAATTTTTTACATTTCCTAACCTTATTTTATTTTATTAATGATTTGACACAGAATTGTATTCGTGTGTGTGTATGTGTATGTGTGCGTGTAATGGTGACGAGTATAAGCGTGCAGCATGTTCGTCATTAGTGCCGACACACACAACTTTTCAATTCCAAATTTATCATCGATTTTTCACATTTTTACGCCAAACTTTAATAAATTCGTACTCACCAAACCATCACAATGCACGGATGCAATTGTATTATCCGATTCTTGTTGGCGTTGATTTTGATTTCGGCGATTTTTTCCAGACATTGTTTCACGACTTTATCACACTTGACAAATTAAATGAGAAGACACAACTATACTGTTGTATTGGGATGGTTCGCATGAAGTTGGCCACAAGGCTGACATCTTACTTTTGTAATGAAGTAATAGATTGCGAAACTATTACATTGAAATACATGAATGTTTTGACATATGATAATTTACGTAAAATCCACTTGTAAATAAATGAAACGTTATGAAAATAAATAGTTCTTTTTTATATGTATTACACAATTTAAACATAGAAGAGAAATTATATAAATTTTATCACCCGATATAACATCGGTTGAGACGGCGAAGAGGGCAACGAAGAATTTCATTTTGATTATTTTAAATTGTCACTTGTTACTTGCTGAAGAGCCAGTTGATACGTGATACCAACTTTTGACCTTTGATTGCCTTTTATGCACAATTTTCAAATAAAGTGTGGCAAGGAAGACATAATCGCATCATAAAAATGGACATTTAGACTTGTACCTCTTTTGGTTTTGAGTATTTGGCAACGGTTGGAACTAATGTTAATCAGTGTAAATAAAATAAGCTTATTTGCGTGTGAATCGCTCACTCTTTTGATCCATCACCATTACATTTTAATGTAAATTGAAAGAAAAAACAATTCAATGAATAATTAGCTAATCAACCGCATCTAAGAGTGATACCATGAACACCATATGGATGCGTATATTTGTTCACAGAGTCGACATTGTTTAACAACGGAGCGATTCTTTTGGATAAATTTCGTATCAGTTTTGTTATGTAACATATTTTTGAATTCATCAAAAGTTGAGATGTTTTTAAAACAAGAGAAAAACGAGTTATGTGTTATTTCAAAAAAGAATCATTCATTGCTAAATGGATGGGTTTAATGCCAGCAAAACCGAAATGCCAAAACATCTGTCAGCTATGACGAAGTGACAGCTCAACAATGTTAATATTGTTACTGTTACTGCCGACAATACACGTTTTTCTCTACTCATATTTCATCATCTCATTGTGCTGTAAAAGAGAATGTAAGTATAATCTTTCAATCTGTTTGTTTATGGTGATCTTGTGATGTCTGCAGCTTTACAAAATATTCAAATTAAAAAATCATTTGATTTTTTTTTCGTTTATTCAAATATTTAGAGTTGACGTTGATAAGTAGGTTATAAAACATACATGTGAAAAATGGCACCAAGCCCGGTTGAAGCGAATGTGCAAAGTGGTGTTCCGAAATTGAGTGCAGAAAATGGTTCATCCGATGGAGATTTGTATCGTGTTCCAGAGACAATTAATTTTCCTGCAGAAGAAGAGGAAACATTAAAATTTTGGGGCGACAATAAGGTGTTTGAAAAATGCCTTGAGCAATCGAAAGGAAAACCAAAGTAAGAACCAATTTATTCATTTTTTAAATTATAAAATGCAGTAATATTGAATGAGAAATATGCAATAGTAAAAGTGTCTGATGAAATATCGATTGCGTCTTGCACATCATGCCATTTAAAATAAATGTCATAATAAAAACATTTGTATTGATGATTCATCCATTTATCGCTAAATGACGATTACGATTGCACATTGCACAAAAACAAAAATTAAAGTCTCTCATTTTTTATACTAAAGCTATACTTTCTACGATGGGCCACCATTTGCAACTGGATTGCCACATTATGGTCATATTTTAGCTGGTACAATTAAAGATGTTGTTACACGGTATGCACATCAACAAGGCTATCACGTTGAACGACGATTCGGTTGGGATTGTCACGGTTTACCCGTTGAATATGAGATCGATAAAACGCTCAACATTCGTGGACCAGAAGACGTTGCCAAAATGGGAATTGCGGCATACAACAATGAATGCCGAAAAATTGTCATGCGTTATGCTAACGAATGGGAGCAAATTGTAAATCGAATGGGTCGATGGATTGGTGAGTGACATCTTCATTCTTTTACATTTTTTCTTCAATATTTTAGTCTAAATAAATCATTTGAAATTATTATAGATTTCCGTAAGGACTACAAAACGTTGTATCCATGGTTTATGGAATCAATTTGGTGGGTTTTCCATCAATTGTTTGCCAAAGGTTTGGTTTATCAAGGTGTAAAGGTGATGCCTTATTCAACTGCCTGTACTACCGCTTTGTCGAATTTCGAATCGGGTCAAAACTACAAAGATGTTGTTGATCCATTCGTTGTTGTTGGATTCCCGCTTCTTTCACCGAAATTCAAAGACGTTCAAATGCTTGCATGGACAACAACACCATGGACATTGCCATCGAATTTATCGCTTTGTGTGAATCCGGAAATGGTTTACCTTCACATCAAAATAAAGGACACCGGTGCCCAATACATCTTCTCCGAATCACGAGTTGGCACTGTATTCAGTGATGACAAATTATACGATATTGTAGCGAAATTGAATGGCAAACAATTGAAAGACGAAAAATACGAACCGTTATTTGATTATTTTGTCGAGTATTCGAAAAAAATGAATGCACATCGTGTATTATGCGATGGATATGTTACAGAAGATTCTGGTACTGGAGTTGTTCATCAAGCACCATACTTTGGAGAGGACGATTATCGTGTGTGCTTAATAAATGGTATCATACAAAAAGATAGTGAGATTATTTGTCCGGTCGATGAATCGGGCCGATTTGTTGATCCAGTTTCACATTTCAAAGGGCAATACGTTAAAGATGCCGACAAAAATATCATTGCACATTTAAAAGCAAGCGGTCGTTTGATTCAAAACGGTCAAGTTAAGCATAGTTATCCATACTGTTGGCGATCAGATACACCGCTTATCTACAAAGCCGTCCCATCGTGGTTCATTCGAGTTGAACAAATGTCACAACAATTGCTAAAGTGCTCTTCACAAACATACTGGGTGCCGGACTTTGTGAAGGAGAAGAGATTTGGCAACTGGTTGCGTGAAGCACGAGATTGGGCTGTCAGCAGAAATCGATACTGGGGTATGACTTTTTTATTTGATCGTTTAGCACAAGTTTTTGCATTATCAATTTATTTTTCAGGTACTCCGATTCCAATTTGGATGTCGGCCGATGGCGAGGAAATTGTTTGCATCGGTAGCATTGCAGAGCTACAACAATACAGTAAAACACCAATCACAGATTTACATCGTGAATCAATTGATGACATTGTAATTCCATCGAAGCGACCAGGTCAACCGCCATTACGTCGTATTACACAAGTATTTGATTGTTGGTTTGAATCCGGTTCTATGCCATTTGCGCAACAACATTTTCCATTCGAAAATGAGCAAGAATTCAAAAATTGCTTCCCAGCTGATTTCATTGCCGAAGGTATTGATCAGACGAGAGGATGGTTCTATACATTGCTTGTCATCTCAACGGCTCTATTCAATACGGCACCGTTTAAAAATCTCATTGCAAATGGTTTAGTTTTGGCAGCCGATGGCCAAAAAATGTCCAAACGTAAAAAGAACTATCCCGATCCAATGGAAGTAGTGCATAAATATGGTGCTGATGCTTTACGTTTGTATCTTATCAATTCACCAGTTGTACGAGCAGAAAATTTACGTTTCAAAGAGGAAGGTGTTCGCGATATAATCAAAGATGTATTTTTACCATGGTTCAATGCATATCGCTTCTTATTCCAAAATATTTATCGTTATGTTAAAGACGAACCAACTGCAAATAATCAATTTCAATTTGATGCAACGGTTGTGGCTGGCGCCACCAATATTATGGACGTATGGATTCGATCGTTCAAAGAATCGCTATTGGATTTCACCGCACGCGAAATGAAAGCATATCGTTTGTACACCGTTGTGCCACGTCTAACGAAATTCATTGACCAACTTACAAATTGGTATGTTCGTTTGAATCGTAGACGTATCAAGGGCGAAGAAGGTGTCAAAGATTGTGTTGCATCGTTGAATATTCTTTTCGATGTTCTGGATACAATGGTAAAAATGATGGCACCATTCACGCCTTACCTTTCAGAATACATGTATCAACGTTTGTCACGTTTGAATACATCCAGCAATTTGTCGTCAAAACCACCAGCATCACCGGCTGTGGCAAAGGGAAAAAAGAATTCAGGAGCTGCCACATCATCGACATTCAGTGGCAGTGTTCACTTGGAAATGATGCCGAAAGCAAATCGCGCATATATTCAAACAACCGTTGAAACGGCTGTAAATCGTATGCAAAATGTCATTGAATTGGGTCGAGTTTTGCGTGATCGCAAAACAATGCCAATTAAATATCCCGTACCAAGTGTTATTGTCATCCATAAAAATGAGCAATACCTTAAAGATGTTCAAGCACTCGAACCATTTATTTTGGGCGAATTGAATGCACGTCAGTTGGTCACATGCGCTGACAAAGGTGTATATGGCGTTAAATTACGCGCTGAACCCGATCACAAAACTTTGGGCTTAAGATTGAAAGGTGATTTCAAAAACGTTATGGCTGAAATTAAAAAACTAACCGACGATCAGATTCAAGCGGCTCTTGACCAGGGCTATTTTCAAGTTTTGCAACATCGTGTTGAATTAGAAGAAATTCGCATCATTTATGCATTGGATGAGAAAACAGACTCGAAATTTGAGGCACACAGTGACAACGATGTTTTGGTATTGATGGATTTGACACCGACCGAAGAATTACTATTCGAAGGTGTTGCACGTGAAATCATAAATCGTATTCAAAAATTGAAGAAAAAAGTACAATTAATCCCAACCGATCCGGTTATTGTATATTACGAAATATCGGATACCAACAGTGATTTAAGTAAAGTGGCCAAAACACATCAAGAATTTATTGAAGGAGTCATTAAATCACCGTTTTTGCCACTTGATGCGGCAAAAATAGCAAAAGAAGCGTCAACACGCAGTTTTATTGACGAGGAATGCGATGTTAAGGGGGTCACATTCAAAATAACCATTAGCATGGAAAAGAAAGCGGCCAATGCTGCTGCTGCTGCGAAAACTTCAACGAGTCCGGCAACAAAACCTGTGGCTCGTTGGCTGAATGTAGTCACAAAAATTCAACCCCGTTATTGCTCGTCCGGTGCCAGTAACCTTGGCACCGTTCTCATTGATGATCCCCATAAGAAACCATTAACTCTTCAGAAACTACAGCGCGAAATAGAGCAATTGTTCGGATTGTATCACATGAATTTGTTCTACACATGCAATGGAAAGCCGGTTGATTTATCGTCACCCATTGACACAGCCGAAAAATTCAACGGCGAAACTTTGTTCGTGTCCAACCAACCCGGATACGTGGAAAGCGATAAGAAACTATTAACCACAGCTAAAGTACCGTTTGTAAAATTTTCCAACGTAACGGTTGACGGATTGCCAAGAACGATTTTACTGGAGAATCCAAAGGGTGAACTTTTATAAGAACCGAAGATTCATAAAAACAATCAAAAGTTATTTAAAGATAAAATCAAATTATAAAGAAAATCGTTCTAAAATCGATTAACTTAAATCGCGATAGAAAAAAAAAACTGGCATTCAACATGGATTGATTATTTTCTGTTTGACATATATTCTTGATTTATTGATATAGAATTTCACAAAAGAAATCGTAATAAAATACGAAACAATTTCTGTACTTGGCAATAAAATTGCTCCCGCAAAGAATATTTTTTTCTTCAATAAAATATCGATTTGAGCAATAAAAAATCTTTCATTCATATTTCGTTATTCGACATCGAAATTCGTTTTTATTGTCATTTAGGTTTGCCAATGTCGTTTGCAGTTAATGTGTGAATTATTGGCATGGGATTTAATTCTTACTTGAAAATGGTAAGTTGTTGTCCTTGAATTCAAAACCTTTTTCCGCATCTAAATCATCGAACGGCAATTCACTGAGCGAGAATTGTTTTGGATTCGGTGCTACGATTCGAATGCGGAAATGAATGTCTGCATCGCAATGTTTCTATGTATCGCAATTGATATATGGTGCGATGATTTATTCACAGTGAAAGAAGGTGCAAAAAAAGAAGTAATTCATCCGAAGTACAAAGCCACCGATGTGCATTGTATAGCAAACAATGTGTGTGACTCATTCGACAGTGGCAAGTGGATGGGTATTTTGGGTGAGCATTAAGCATATAACAGCATATACACTACATGCAATGTAAATATCGATTATAGTTTCGAGGCATGCGCATTAAATACCAGTTTTGCCATTCAGAACAGTTTACATATGATTATTATGAAAGAGTTGATGGGAGAATGTATAAAATATTCCATATACGATGAGCAGATCGAATGCAATTTGACCAAAGAATCCGATAGGAAATAAACACCAAAACTGAGAACGAGTGCAAATGAATTGTGTGTGCGCGCACGCGATAGAATGAGGGAGAAAGAGATCAGTGGTGCTGAAAACAAGTTCATTCATGCATCCATCGTAGAATATGCAGTGAATTGCAACGTACGAGCTAAAAATCGTTAGCCATGCGAAATGATTTGTGACCAAGAACGAAAGATTTATTTCGCTTTTGATTACGCAAATAGCATCGACTACAACAGCAAAATCGTGTTCGATAATATGTTGATGCATCATAAATATAGAGAAGCATAATTGGCAGGAAAGCCAACAATTAACATCATCATCAACATCGGCCAACCAAGCGAATTGATATTTTATTATTATATCATATTGCAACGTATTATTCTTCTTCTTTCGTTGTTCATTGATTTGATATGCGTTTACGGTACTCAATTGATGGCAAAGTACCGCACGTACATTCTAATTCAGTTTTTCATCATCAGAAGATGAAGAATATACGCCCCAAAAGCAAATCAAGTAATTATTATTTAATCCAAATGCACGAGATTCTAAGTGTGCTAAACTCAGCCCAGAACGCAATTTCATTGAAATGCAGTAAAGATCTACTCATATACTGGCTAAACTAGTGAGTTGCGAACATTTGCCAAATGTCTATGTTTCTAAATTTAATCACGTTCGTCTTGTATATTTATTACTGTTGTTGTGTCCTAGCACACTAGACTATAAAGTAGCAAAGCCGATTGTGTCCCATATTTTTGTTTGTGCACACACAACAGGAACACTTGTTTCGTTCAGATGAATCGTATTTGTATACAGCGATAGTTAAAGATTGAGAGCATGAATAAACGAATAAAAATTACAGCAAACGCTATTATAAATGACTGTAATTTGGCTTAAAGTGTATCAATACAATATTTTTTTTTTACATTAATGAAGCAAAAACGGTGTCTATCTTTTATGTTTGTTTTCATCATGTGTTTGATCTAATACAAACTTATTTCGCAATGAAAAAAAATGATGTTCCGATGAATCCGAAGAAGAAATCGGCTAATGTTCGGTAGAAAATCAAACAAAACCACATAATTTGTATTTTATCAAAATAATGCGAAACAAGTAGGTGAATCGGTTCTATTCGAGTACGGCTATATTTCAGCTGGTTACACAGTCTCATCGCAGTCAACGCACACAACTCTACAACCAAAATATCTATAGATAATGCGCATGAATTTTATTCATGACAAAACGTCCATATAACTTGATTCAAACACATAGAACATGAATTGCGTTCAATTGAGTTCAACACAAACAAGTCTCTTTCTCTTCAATAGTCCTCTTCATGACTTTTTTTTTTATTATTGAAACGATATATATGGTATAAACGTGAGAGCATTTAAATACAAACTATACGCCGAATAATTTAGGGGTAAAATTGGAAAATATACGTATTTTTTGAGAATGTAATGCTGAGTGAGTGATTTTATTTGCGCTGTATGCATTGTACTGTGTACATGTACACGCTATATTCCTTGTTATATTGTTTTTTGTTCTTCTTCTTCGATTAAATCCACGTTGAGTGTGCTGTGTTCTATGGCGACACACTTTTATACGTGTTTATATGTATATATTGGTAAACACAGACAACAGCGCACGTACCAAAAAGGTACAATATACCAACAACAATATGGTCGATGCTATAGCACGCTAAAGCGATTTTTCCATCAGCAGCACACATTCAGTGTGTAGGAAGTCACTCAGTCGGACGGTTTGATTTAACGTCACTGAACGAATTATATTTTCTTCGAAAAGCAATTTTTTTTCTTTGCAAATTCTAGAAAGAGAAGGAAAACGAATTGTAATTTTTCGAACACGAAAACGAATACGATACACGAGTTATTCAAAATAGTGAAAAGTTTCTGAAAGATGCAGAAAGATTGAATCAATTTAAAGAGTATAAAAAAAAGGACAATCAACCAAATCACGAATTTCATTGTGGCAAATGTGAGCGCCAAAAAAAGAAGAGAATTGATATCAATCATAAATGCAAACGACATTTCAAAGTAGTGAATAGCTCAACGATTTTGAATAGAATTATTGCTGATAAAAGTAATCGTACTCGAAATTACTTCTATATTTAGTGTAAATCTGAAATTATTTCAAGTGTAACATATTTTTTTTTTTGTTGGTTTGCTCCGTATCGACCATATTTTCTCAATCCGTGTTGTTTATTCGTTGTGTGCGCGTGTGTTGGAGAAAGTCATACTATGACACTTTGTCAGATGGCAAAGTTTTTACAGGCACAAATTGGTCACTGAATCGAAAAAGAGAGCGAGAGAGCGAAACGGTTTTACCAACAGTGGACAAAATGCAAATATAGGCATAAAATAAAACACGAAGTGTACCGTTAACAGTGGTGTTGATCTCACGTTTCACATCGAAAAATGCAATAGAAAAATCACACGGCCGAATTGGACACGAAAAATCGGGAGCACCAGTACAGAAAAAAAGAGACGCAGAGAAAGAGAAAGAGAGAGAGTGTGGATTGTAATATTTTGTTCGTGCTGTCATACAATCGAAATAAAAAGTACACGCTCAACAAGGAATATTGAATTGCCGTTATTGACGCAAGCAAATTTTCATAAAAATGGCAGAAGTACGAATCGATTTTTGAATACATACTATTTAATACTAATTTTCTATTACTAGTTTTCCCCCCATCGAAAAAAACAAAAACAAAAGACAAACATACTATTACTTCCTTTATTTAAAAAAAAACATATTAGTAAACATACTACATATTTTCCACATTGTGCGATTAATGTGCGCGAGTCATTTTGCTTTGAAATATTAATTCATGTATGAACTCGCATATATGCGACTGTTACATTTTGCCATTTATATAGACATTTTCGTTGCAATCCATTTATTACATAATAATTTCGATTGTCGATTCCGTTCGGTGGTCTCTGTCTAACGCTTGTTTTTCAAACACAGAACAAGAAAACAAATTTATTTAGCCATCAAAATCGATTGCAGAAAAATTCAGCTGGAAAAATATTGAATGCAATCAACTGAATTAAATATTTCATCATTTATAGATATTTGAAGTGTTGTGCGAATGCTGACGGCAATTCAGCATCAGACACTATCGTGTCGATTTGATTAGATAACGATTTGTTTTTGTATAAATATGATAACTGTTGAACTGCACCACTTATCTCAATCTTGTCTCATAGCCGTCACTTCGCACGCAGAAAAAAAAATTTAATCCGCAAATCAGTCAGTTTAACTCGAATTTTTTTATTCTCTCAACTCTTTTTTTCTTCGATTGAAATAGATGCGAGTTTTTGCCTAATCTTTATTCATACATATATGGAAAAACAACAAATTTCTTGCTCAACTTTTTGAACATTTACGCTGAAAAGTTGTAGTTTAAGAAGTTTCTTTAGATTCCTTTTTTGTTGAGAACGCTTTTCATTCCTTCAGGGGGTAAGTTTTTTTGTAGATGCAATTTTCGTTTCGGTTTGTTCTCTTGTGGCTGACTTTCTTTTTGGTTTCGTTCGTGGCTGTTTTTAGATGTACACGTCAATAATTAATGTGTGACTTTTTTTTATTACGTTTAATCGTTTATTGATTAGATTTTTTTCGGTCGTTTTTGCAAGCACAATCGATTTTAATACATTTTTTACGTCATGCACAACTCACTTTTACTTACATCATGATGTGTCATTTTTATATTCAATTCTGTCAAAATCTACAGTTTTATAGTCACCCAAATGAATTAAATAAACACAAAAAATCATTAAAAGTAATAAAAACATAATGATAAGATAAAAACATCATCTCATGTTACATATTATCAACTAACAAAATCCATCTCAAGTTCCACAAATTGTTTTTTTTTTTTGGCGGAAAGTAATAAAAACTCATTCCGCATGAATTGATTATATGACCATAAGCTAGTTAAGCAATTAGATTTTCTCACGTTAGCAGTGAAAGCAGTTTCTTGATAAACGAGAACATATTTATTTGATTTATCTATCGTTGGGCAGCACGACGACATAGTTCAGGTCAATTGCCTTGTTGTTAAAAATAGTTTTTCTCATTCGATATGTGCGCACTGTACATGGTTACTGGAGTCGTTTTTGAGTGAGAAATGATTTCCTTTTGCTTTTATTGGTCATAATCGTTTCACCGGTATAAGCGAATAAAATGTATGCGTTTAAATCGTTATAGCATTGAGTCTTTGTATAGTGGTTCAGGTGTCGTTGTGCTGTATTCATTTAACGAAGCAAGAAGAGCATGCAATAAACACCGTCATTGCCGGCTCAAATAGATTGCCATACAGAAGCACTACAAAATAATAAATGGAGAAAGAGAATCGTCGGAAGGGAAAATCGTAGAAAACAGAGCACAAAGTTAGAAGCAAAAAATAACAACAACATCAAACAAATAACAAAAAAAAAAACACACACAAAAATGTATACGAAAAAAATGGTGTTCATTCACGATGCCCGTGCATACATGACGAACAAAAAAAGGCAGCAGTTAACATGCATACGCTTCCATGCAAATATCGTTTTGTTGTTGCCATACTACTTTTTTAACGTTTGGTCTCCGCGCCGCGCCGTCTTCTTCTGTACTTTATCGTTCGATAGACAACATACAGACCGGCACCACTTCAATCGTGCACTTTTTTTGTTTTTGCTGCCATTGTTGTTGTTAATGTTGTTTTTGCTTTTGGTACGCGCTGTCTTTCATTTGGTGGTGTATTGAATATGTACCGACACACTCAATCATCGATCAGTTGCGTTCTGGCGAACGACAAAGACACAACGCGCGTCGCGCTCCACGTATATATCATTTAATTAAAACACATACATCCATCCATTTGTTTGAAATCAAATTCAAGAACACACACAACGTAAAGAATCGCCAATTTACATAAAGTGTGCAAGAATACAAAAATCGGATTATATTGTTTGTTATACTGAACAAAATGCATTTAAATGTGTGAAACTACGTGTAAATATCGAGTTTTTCAAACTTTTATTTCTGTTAAATGTACGTCTTTTACTACGACGCACATTCATGGGCACAAAAAAGGAAGAATTACAAAAAGACCGATTTTTTTCGGCTAGTTTAAACAGTACATTTTGTTTCATTTTATACGTTCATTCGCACCGATAATAAGTTTATTGAATATGTTCGACGCACGACATATGGATGAATGGAAATAACCAAACAAATGAAGAAAACCACAAATAAAACAGTTTTTTTTGTTTGAAATTGAAAGCAAAACCATTTGTTAGTTGAAAATGAAGATTTCGTAAATGAAACTGGTTTTCTTTGAGTTGGTGTGAACATGTTCCTGCTTTGATCGTTGTTGTTATTAAAAGCAATCGATCATGGTGAAAATAACTATAATAATGGGGCTATAACTACATTGAGTACACGCATATGAAGGAATCAAGTGAAAATTGTTAGTTTTGACGAATGAAAAAAGTGATAATTTGTCACCGGCGATGTATGTCACACATTGAAAGTGTATTTGAAGAACTCAAATGGGCCATTTGCCAACTCCCTTCCATACACGAGTCTTATTTGCGTGCAAAAAAAATAATATTCATTTCATGTCATTTTTTTAATATTATCCAAAATGATGTCATGTTCTGTCTGTGATTGTGTAATCGCAATATAAACGCTTATTCTTTGTTTGTCGGCTGTTAATTTCGAACAAAGTAATTGATACAAATTGACTCGAAATAATTCTATGTGTTTGTTTTTGTGTATTCATTGTTCTATTCATAGGAATCGAAGCAAACTAAAATTCCTCGTTTCGAAAGTGGTACATCGTCATCGGTAGTAACACGAATCCCGAAACCGGGTGGTTTTACGCGACAAAGCATAGGTATATCAAAATTGGCCCGACCACAAGTGAATGGAATTTCATCGAAAACTCGAACTTCGTTCAAACCCGAAGCGAATCCAATTATTTCCGAAGAGATACCATCAAATTCATTTCCACGAAAATCACTGTTGCACCGTTTTGGTGTGGCAAATAAAGTGCAAATCAAAACCATACCGCGGTTTCGAAACACAAACCCGCAGAGAACGTCACAACTGTTGCCTTCGCAAAACAATGTCCGCATTATAAATGAAACCATGGAACTCACAAGAGGCACCGCAATGAATGTAACCAAACCAGTTATTGAATCGGAAAAGAATAACGATGCCATTATGGATCGAACTCTAATTAGATCAAATACATTCGTTTGTGATGATGCACAGGCAAAACTATCGATAACACACGATATTCCGATGGCATCCATACCATCATCATCACAACCAAATGACACAATAAACCAAACAAATCTCCAGCTTAACAAAGAGCGTACATTTAAACGAAGTCTATCGCCCATTCCAGGGGAACCAATGAATTCAGCCAAACGGAAACTGATGCAAGTGTCGTCATCATCATCATCGTTGTCGTCTTCGTCGGCGGCAGGGCAAAAAGTTATGTCAGTTACACATGTGATGCCAATGAACTCAACGCCACGTCGAAGCATTACACATTCCGATGCAAGAAAGTCAAATTTAACATTTTTTGGTAGAAAAAGTGTAGATTTCAGCGAATCACAAGTGGACCAATTACAAACATTTACATTTGATAACACAACATTCGAACAAAGCAACCATTTTGCACCGGATGCCACTAAATTAGATAGTGCAACGAATGCAACGATGCACAGCAACAATCGCGTGTTCGATCTAACACAAACCGTTGAACAGAATGATGCATTCTATCCAGAAACAAAAAATTGCAATGTAACTCTAACACTGGACTCTAATGCAGCGGAACATGAGCTAAAAAATGATGATTCAAACAAACCCAACATTACCAAAACCATTTGCACTAACGATACAGATGGAAATCTAACGAAAAATATCATTGGTAAGTATTTTAGTAACTGTGCCTCATTATTATTAGTTTTCTCTTCTTCTGGCATTTTGTTGTAGCTGTTGCCTTTTTTGTCTTCTACGGTTATGCAATTGAGAAAAAAAAGATAAATGAAAAATGTACATGCAAAGAAAGTCTTGGAATATAACTGAATATGTGCTTTTTTTTGTTTTCGTTTCTTTTCTTTTCTTTTTATTTGAATAGTGGAAAAATCCCAGCCAATTCAAATAGGTGGAACTGGTGCGTTGAGTGAGGATCTATTGGTGGCTAAAAAGCGTTTTTCACTTGGTTTAGAATTGCCCGAATGCACATTGGATTGTTCGATTGAATTGTGTGATTCATCGGCGGCGACGTCTGCTCAAGATAGCTCACCATTAGTCAACTACAATCCACATTCATACGACATGGAAGAGAGCCTTGGAATTTTAACACCCGATCAAATGATTGAATTTTTGGACACAAATGCGACAAATATGAAAATTGAATTGCCATCAAGTTTGCCAGCGAAAATTGAACCGCATAAATGTCGTATTGATCAAACACCATCGCCCGAAGATTTGCCATTGGACACGATTGAAGTGAAAACAATTGATTCATCAAAAATTGAAGATGTCGATTTAACACTGCAACCATCATCAATCGTTTGTGACAATGATGGCCCATCACAAACCGATTCATACTCAAAAACTGACCAAATGACAAAATCAACTACCTCAAAAGTGACAAACAGTTTTATTACAAGTGTTACGAGCATCGCAAGCCTCGACAATGGATATCATGCCGATGGTGAAATGTCACGACCGGCCAGCCGTGGTGCTGAATCGCCAATGCGACGCGTTCACAATGCTCGTCAAAATAAATTGTATGCCGCTCATGATGTAAATGTTCCGGTTGTTTGCCGACGTCAGGATCCAATGACCGATTCGGATTTCTTCACCGAAAGTGATGCCGATGTGGACATTTTTCATCGTGGTGATCGTCGTGTACAAATTATCGACGGTCATATGTACAATGCTCAAGGTGCTGATGTATTCATTGACGAAGCACAGCCAGAAAATGAGATGGAATCAAGCGGTGTTTATACAGATGTTGATCATCGTGATGATGTTCCTTCAAATTCAAATTCACAAAATGAAAATGAAAGTGATATGTCACCCGATGGCTCAACCGAAACGATTAAAAGTTCAGAATATGCAAATATTAATGAAAACAAAAAATCGATGCCAAAAACTGATGCAGACAATAATACAAAACAAATGCAAAAACAACCATGGGCTTCGCTACCAACACAATCAAATCAATCGATAGCAGCGATGTCAAACATTTCGAATAGTTCATCAACGACAATAAACGACAGCGTTACGACTTGTTTGTGTGAAAAACCGAACATTGACGACGGTGGTGGGGATCATGCTCAGCTGGTTATCAGTGAGGCGTCGTCATCGTTGCCGTCGTCGTCAAATAATAATGAAAATACATCGTGTAAACTTCATTCGATCATTTGCTCTGACAATGACAATAGCAATAGCAAAACAGCTGCACCTCAATTTAAATCAAGTACACCAAAAGTGAAACGCTTCAGTCCAAATCGTAAACAATTTAAAAATGACACTGGATCAGGTCATAGCAAACGAAATGAATCAGTTGGAAAACGTGAATCAAAATCGATTGGTGTAAAAAATCGTACAAGTGTTGTGTGTGGTTTAAAAAAATCCCCATCAATATCATCAACATCGCCAGGCTCAAAATCACCAATTGAAAATGGTCGAAATAGTAATTGTGAAAATGCCAATACAATCAATATGACCAGTGATCAATCGCCGATTGCAGTGCACGTACGCAAAATCGTACCAAATAAATGGGATGCGGTCATGAATAAAATTGCACTAAATAAAGCCGAAGTGAAAACAGTAAAATACAGTGAGGTGAAATCAAAAGTAACATGTGGTATAAAACGTGCTTCACCAAATTCAAAGACCACAACAAATGAACAACAATCGACAACAAGTGATTCGGGTAATTCGTCATTGATTTCAACCAAATCATCCGCATCACCAACGGTCACTCGACAATCATCGCATGGAATTACAAAAAGGTTCGTACTTTCCGATGATTGATTTTCTAATTTTCTGTTTATTTTATCCGATACTTCGTATTGGCGCGCTATTATTGTTTATTTCTATTGTGATGTTTGTACGTTTTGTGGCTTTGCACTTTTGTTTTAATGTGTACACAGCAATACGTGTTCACACAATATTTCTTCTTGGCATCGTTTCTATTTCGACCGATAATCTCATAAAACGCTAATATAATCGCGTGCAAAAGAGAAAAACCGCGAGATATGAAAACAGAGACATAGATAGACGTAGACATATATACACAGCATGCAAAGGCTAGATCGTTAGATATTGATAATTATCTAGGTTTCACATAGTAAAATTGACGCTGATATGAACAGTCTTGCTAGTGTTTTTTTCGTGCGCTGAACATTGTTGTTGGATTGACGCGCTGCTGCGATATAACAATTTAGCGGCAATAATCATAAAACCTAATGGCAAATGGTCATTTTTCATAAGCAGAACTAGTTAATGATGCGAAGCAAAGAGACTGATCCTTCAATATTTTTTGTCGCGCCAGCAACAACGAACATATGCAATAACTGCTGCGTTTCAATCAAACAAAAAACGAGACGCTTTACGAAACTACGTTTAATATTTATTTTTCTCTTTCTCTCTCTTTTTTGCTAAATTTTCGACGTTGCTGAACCAAGTTTAAAAACAGGCGTGAAAAAACGATGATTTTCTGTAGGTTTTTGTTCAAACTGTGTTTATGTTTTTAAACATAATTCTCAATGAATGTTTTATTCAATAAAATATGGCTGCTTGGTGGCTATGGTGGTAATTCACAACTTTGAACCGAGCTACGTTCACTTTTAAATAAACATTTTTGCTTGCCAAACTCCAAGCATAAGAATGTGCAAAACGACCTCAACGGATTGATTTAAATATTGATTGGTATATAAAATGTGTGTGTTTAAATGACGTTTTGACGTCGAAAAAAAAACATACACACAAAAAATCCGTTTGTTTACCAGAATATACTTGAAATCATCCGAAGCAACGGGCATTTGATGCTGTATAACTGCGCAAAGACATTGTTTTTTTCATCATTAAATCATAAATTGTGATGGAATTTTTGTGTTTGCGATAAAGATAGCATCGCTTAAATTTAAACATATACAATTCATTCCATTCATTCACATGTCACCGCACAAACAATACATCCAATTATTATTGTACATCTTCATGTATCTCCCGTTTTATATTTAATAAAACTCTTGTGCATATAAGTTTTTATCTTAAAATATGAATGAAGTGAACCAATTAACATTGTTCTTAATTCAATTTGAAATTCATTTGAAAGCGCGCGCCCAATCCGCAATATGTATGGTATATGTATCAAAAACGGTTTCTTCTCGATAAAAATCAATGTACCGCATATATGTGATTGGCATCAACCATGATTTTATGTATTCAAACTATTCATTACCTATATATTTTCGCTTCAATAATTATTATTTGTTATTTTGCGAAAGGAATTTAAATAAATTTTAAATGCATTGCTATTCGGCCCGTCTGTGTCAGCAGTGCCCGAAACCGATTGACACACATATTCGTGTGTGCGCGTATTTTAAATCATGAAGCATAACGAAAATATAACCGTATACTCAGTATTCTGGCGCATTATGCGCACCAAAGCACTTGAATAAATGATTTAGTTTCAGTTTTTCGTTTTTTCTTTTCATTTCTTTTCTTCCTCTCTTATTTGATTTGCAAGCGCGTCGCGATCTTCACTTGTCATTCGAGTTTGTTGTATTTTGAAATTGTACATCTCGTAAATAATAGTGTAAACCAATCTATCTAAGTAGCACCGTTAAAATTTCTTTCGGCACATATCACACGCACATTCTCCTTCCCATAATAATTAAAATGTTGTGCAATATTTTGCACATGCAATTGTTTGGACGCTACAATGTTAGAATTCACAAACAAAGCGGGCACGTTCGGTGAATTTGCCTCAAAGCGATTGCATGAAAACAAGTACGCTAATTTTAATACCGATTTGAGAACACTGCCAGGGTTTTTGCGTTTTTCTATTTGTTTTCGATTGATGGAATGCGCTTTTTTTTCTCACTTGGCCTAGCAAAAAAGGTTATCATATTGATAATCGTCTGACAATTCGGGAAAAATAAAAAAACGTACACAATACGCATCGTTTTCTTTCTATTTGTAAATGAAACATGCAATGCAAACACAACAGCATTTTGAAGATAATAAAAATGATTTTAAAACAAAAAGTTCAAACGCTGAACTCTTATACTACTTTTTCAAATGGTGATTGTTGATGTATGTTGGAACTGGGAATCATATAATTGAATTGATTTATAGTCTAATTGCTCATTTACTCTCGCTGCTACTTTAATGATATCATTCAATTTTAATGGCCGTTATATTTTTTGTTTTATGATAATGAATGAGTCGCTTTATTCGAAACCATTTTCTCTATGCATCGCTTCTTTGATCTGATAGCGAAGTAGAAAATTCATGTTTAGCGACAAGTCATTTTTCATTTATGGGCGGTCTTATTCACATAGTTCGTAAATTGAATTCAAAATTATGTGCATAATAAAAGAGAGATGATGAGATGGCGATTGACAAAGAGAAAAAAAACGTAGAAAACTTATTTTAATTAGACAGAAAACGACTGAAAACTCAAATAAACTCGTACGTTTTGCTTTTTTTTAATCGTGCAAAATGCTGTTATTTCGAAAGCAGTCGAGAATAGATTGTTTTGAAAATGTGAATATTGCCGATGTTTTTTTTGGCGGTCGAACCAAATTGATTTTCGTGTTTTTTGCGGTATTAGAACAAATATTTGCAACAGAGCATGCTAGTTAAGCACACGAGGAAATGGTTACATTCGAAACGAGCTCGTTTAATGAAATCCGCTCAACTTTTAAATTGAAAACACACAATGTAATTTTGTTTTTTTTTTTAAAAAAACGAACAATTCAATTGCATAGATTAACCTATTGATTACTTAATAGCCATTAAATGCAGTGTGTCATCTCTTTCAATGTGCTCGTATGTATGAAAAGCACCGTAAATGTTCAATTAGCAATTGGAATTTAAGCCACAAAAGTACAAAGTCACTTCTGCAATCGGCGACAGCATGCAACAACAACATTAGGCGCGCACAAGCCGTTTATTGTATTAAAGTGTCTCTTTTTCGTATCGAAACGGAACACTGTATACGATGTTGTCGTCTTTTGCATTGTTCGTTCATAAATTATAGTTAAAGTCTATCTCTCTAAGAATTAAAATGCAATTTTTTCTCTGTCTTTCTCCATTTACTTTAAATCATATCACGTTTGTCAATTGTGTTCTTTTTTTGCTCACTTGTTTCTTTACCATTTTCATTAAATATTCGAAACAGAAGCATCGAACGCGACAGCAGCAAAGATAGTCACTTGAGCTTCAGTCGAGATTCAGCCGTTGTAACACCGGGAAAACAATCGAAGCCGACAACATCAAGCGCACGTAAGTTGAACAAATTGAAAGATAAAAAATTCCATTTTAAGTTATTAGATTTATCGTCGTTTTTTTTTTTCATCGTTCGCCATTATATTTGTTAATAACTTCATTATAAGTTTGTTGCGGGCAAAAAAAAAACAATAATAAATAGAAAATGTAGAAAATGCATTCGATAACGTTAATATTCGCCTGGCGACGAGCCATTAAAATTCTTTATGGAATTGCATACGTTCAGGCGTTTTTCATTCGCTGAAGACGTGCTTTACATTTTGTTCTGTTTTTTTTCTTCATCAAAGAAGCGTAAGATACGAGGGATTGGAAATGGAAAAAAGAAAAAGGATTTAGTGTTCGAGTTAATGAGATCGTAAAGTGACAAGTCCGAAACAGTTGTTTCAGTTCACGCTATAAATATTTAAGCAGGTCTGTTGGCATAGAGAGTGATGCGCTTTGGCCCAGTTTGCAATGTGTGATGCATTTATATTTCGTAACCGTGAAAGTTTCTGTTGTATCTCGCACACATACGACCGAACATCGGACGCATTTCTTAATACTTGTTCATTTAAATTTGACGGAAAATTGCAATTCTAAATAAAAGTTTTTGTCTTTTGTGGTAAACTTTATTCATTTTCACATCCAACGACTTGATTTAATTCCAAATTTGCATAAAGTTTTAAGTATTCACATCACTCCATTTAATGACAAGGATATTGAATTTTCGTGCATTTCTGCAAATCCGCTGCCACTAGAGACAGTCAACGCTTTCATTTTATGAATAAGTAAACATGTTGCGCGTTTCATAATAATTTTTCAAATACTAATTAAATTATATTGTGCACATTTGCACTTTTAAATGGTTTACATTTCGTGTACGGAGTCTCATGTATATATCCGTCAGACTGTGTACTGGATTAAAATTCGTCGTTTCTGTTGAAAATTATAAAAAACAAGACAGGCAACAAAATAAAATAAACAATCGCCTAGAGATAAAGTTTTTATATTGGAATTTGATGTGTTTAACCATAAGACATTTAATCCACTGTGTTACAAATGTAATGATGTGATCTCATAATAAAGTCATATCGTGTGTTCAGCGAATCCATTTGAGGAAATGTTGATCGATCGTATTGTAAACACTTTTAAAACCTGTGTTGAAATAACGGTCAGTCACCGTAAAACGATGATGATAAATGTTGATGGTTTAATCGCTCATTTGCACAAATAAAATAAACACCTCACATAAAATGTTGGCCGAATTAGATCATTCAGATGTTTGACGCACACACCGTTTCTCCGTTGAGGCACGATGTTAAGTGTATCAATCTCATAAAATTTTTCATCTAAAAATATCGTCTGAGAAATATCGCTGAAAAAAAAATCCATTCAAGAAAATGCACACAGTGTCGTGCACACACCGAATATTCACTTCTCGCTCATCCGATTTTGATCGCCATAGCTTTTGCAGTTTTTCCGCTCCCGTTTTTTTTTTGCTCTTACCAAAGTTTATTTTCGTTACGATTTCAAGCGTTTGTTTTCAATTTTCCTGTACTCTTGCGTGTCGAGCGGAAAAAAAAGAATCTTTATTCAACGATCAACATAAAAGAAATTGTGTCGTCGTTTTAACTTCATTACAAATTATTGTTTACATTGTGTGCTCTCAAAACAGTATTCGGCTTGGTTTTTGTTTGTTATGCAAAAGATCATCTCGTTCGTGTAGTAGGAACAAAGATTTTCGCCAACGAATAAATAAACAGACTCTGAGAAAAGCATGAACAATGAACAGTTATGTGTGCTATGTTGGGCGATTCGGTTCATTTGTGTCATGCAATCGGAAATCATTTCTATCGCAGATAAAAAAAAATGCAAACACAATGAATCGCCGGGTCCTTCCCCTATTGCGGAGACAAAGGAAAGAAAACAGAAATTTGAAATTCCAAATTGAACAGATGATATTATCTTTTTGCTTCGCCAAAATCCATTGTACTCTGATACCACGCAATTCATGTGTTTTGAAGAATTGCTGTTGAAAACAGAACGGAAAATAAAGTACACATGATTCTTCTTTATTTTCGAATTGTACTTCTGGACAGATAGTTTCAAATGCAAATTGTTTATTTAAATTATGAATATTTCTTTGCAATTACACCATTCCGTTATCAAACAACTTTCAAAACCGTTCGTTCCAAATGATATTGTTGGAATACACATTACCCATATAAGTTTGATGGCACACACACACTCGCGCGCGGCATCTGAAAACTTCTCTCTTTACTCATCTCTCTCGCTCTCATTCGCTGTCTTTCTGAAATTCAATTCTAAAGTTCTTTTCACTTGTCTTTGTCAACTTGTTTTCAAGATGTCAGCATTGCGTTACGTATTATTATTCGAGATTCCTTCATTGGAAGAAAAACCGCGATATTAAAACACCGCAAGCATGACGTACGACCACATCGAAACGCACAGATAGTTTGAAGCATCTGTTCGTGATGATTGTGTGCGTATGATTGGCTGAAAACAACAATAACAAAACAAATGAATACACCGCGATGTTTGGCTTGTGTGCAAAATCGCATACAGTTGTTTCACATTTCATGTGTTATATTGTGTATGCTAAACATAAGATGTTTATTACACGACCAACAATGTTTATAAGTTTCTTCGTGTTGTTGACAGTTGATTCCGCAATAAAATTATTTATATTCAATCAAGCGCGTTGCTGATGAAGTGAGTAAGAGAATACAATGTGAAATGATCGAAAATTCAATGGAAAAATGGTCGAGAAAAAAAAAAGAAAACAAAAAACAATTATTTGATTCGAAAATGTAACGTTGCAGCTCACGAGCTCACACAAAAATAAACGCTCCTTTTCAGCGTTTGACAAGAATATTGCTAAACGTACAATTTAGAATATTAACAAGGCCATTTCCTCTCTTTCTCCCATTTCATTTATTCGCTACTCGTTTGTGAGTGTATGTAGTTCTCAGTGTTTTTTTCCTTCACTGATTAACCGGTATTTCATTCGTCGCTCGTCATGTTATTTGTCTACTTTTTGAGTTGCTCTTTCATCGTACTTTACAGATAGTTGCATACAGAAATAGGCTTCGATGGATCCCGTTCCGTATAAATATTCACAGAGAAAGACAGACAGACACACACAGAGAGTGAGACTGAACAAAAGCGAACGATGTTTCGAATGTAAATTTCATTTCATATATTTCTCTTTCTCAACCGCATACATATTAACCAAATGTAAAAATACACGATACGAATCGATTGTATGCTACATTCTTTCATGGTGTTCGACAACAGGCTTCCAACAACACTGGTTTTTAATAACAACATTCGTGCACACATTCAAGCAATAGAATGGATAACAAAGTCTCTCTTACAAACTATCTAGATAGAGAGATAGAAAAGTGCCGATTGCAATGTCTTTCGCAATTCGCGTTCAGTTCTTTAAATAACAATACTCAAACAACACCATATATTTTTTTCTTCTGTTCAACCAACGACAACAGCTACGACAACGACGATGAGAGAGAAGTGAGCAAAAAAAGCGCACCCAAAACGTTCGAAATAAATGTGAACAAAAAAAAGCGAAAAATAAATAAAAAGCTATTTTTTCTGCTTTAGTTTCGAATTCTTTTACTTCTTTTGCACCGCTTCGATTACGGTGCGGAAAAAGACAGTTGAACACATTCACTCATTCGCTCTCGTGTGCTTGCACACCGATTTTCTGCCAGATCAAAAACGAAAAAATAAAAACACTCACAGAAGAAACATATAAATGATTTTGTGCATTGAGAGGCTTCTGACTTCCAGTACTATTGGAAACGCGTCACTGTTCAGACCATATCATTGCGTTGGATTTCATCGTTTATTTTTTCGGTCAGGTTTTGTTTTTTCGTGTGTGTTTTATCACTTGATTCGTGTCGCACGATTCAAATAAACATTTTTTTTGGTCAAGCATATATGCTAGTTAACAAACATTGTGAATCATTTAGATTGTCCATCGTTCTAGATCGTGTGTTGCGAATGTGAAACAAAACTAACAAATTCAAAATTACTATAATCACCGCAGTACTGAATAATATTCATATGTGTGAGCCTGTATTTGTGTAGCCAAAATTGATTTGTCGGTGATTTAATTGGTGTGGCGTGTGTCTGATAAAAAAAAAAACAAAAAAAAACCATCACATTTGAAAATTGGTTCAATTGTTTCAAAGACTTGTTGAACATTTGTAATCTCGCTGTATTGTTCACATTCAAAACTAGTAATTGATTGTGCGTGGTTTGAGTTAAATCGATATTTTACTCCTTCATTTTAATGTGATGTGCGGTTTTGTTTGACGCGAAAAGCAATGAAGTGGCAAAGATAAAAAGGCCAAAATAATTAACGTTTAATGCACAGAAACCAAATATGAGCAAAAAACTATGCAATACGAAAATGCAATCACAATTGGTCGGGTTAATGAATTGATTAACCTGGAGGTTGACTCTCTGCATCGGTTGGACAAAATAGCATTAAAATCAATGACATACAACTTCCCATTTTCGGTGTGATGGGAGAACGTGTGCAATTGGCAGACACATAATTGTGCACATAACATACAGTAACTGAAGACAAAGAAAATAAACACAAGAGATAAATAGTTTCCGATATAATAGTGGACAGCAGCATTGAAAGAAGAAAAAAAAACGGTGGAAACGTGTACGCATAAAAATATCCGGATTATTAGCGACACGGAGATAGAAAGAGAGAAAGATTCAACGGCGTTTTTGTGCTTTGCTCAGTTTTGTATGGGTGTGCGCGCGCGCGAACGCGCTTACATCTCCCGTTCATGTTGACAACGGACACGCTCAATGCTAATTGAAAGAACCATAAACTGAATGGCCTATAAAATCGGTGCGAGACTATTTGAAAACTGGCCCATTTGTGCCGTTGTGGTGCCGTGACTTCGTATCGAAAACTTTGTAAAGAAGAAAACAAAAACGTGAACAAACGGCCATTGCGAGAATAAAAAAAGAGCACAGAACAAACAGCTAATTTGTATGAACGAATTATGCGCAGAACGCAGTAAAAACGAAAACGGTGACGACGGCATTGATTTCTATCATATTCGACGTATTCTCAATCTATTTTCGAAGAAGAAGCCACAAAATCAATTCAACGCAGAAATTGAAAAAAAAAGAGAATCATTTTGGTGCCGCCATTATAACACACAGACATTTCGGTCAATTTTTATTCTTGGAACCATAAAGCGACGTAGGATTCAGTGATCAACTCCACTAATTACTTTTCAAAGCGTGATTTTTTGTTTGTGTATGATTCGGTGATCGATTCGAGTGTTTATTTTCTATTTCGATTTAGTGCATGGAGTCAATTTTCTAGTGGCTTTAATATATATTTGTATAGAGTCTGTTTTCTGTAGTCATTCGAAGAAAAAAAGCAGCCGCGCATCGACAACCGCAAAAACCATTCGAAATTAAAACGCATATGCCATTCGTGAAAATTTGAAATTGCTGCAATTGAAATTGAGATTGTGCCTATTTTCTGCTTGTTTGAGTGCAAAATCGACGTTGAATCGCTTTTGAAGCTTCATTTCGGAAATAAAACGGTGTAAATTCCGAAAGAGAAAAAAAAAAACCAATTTACTAAACATACAACATAAACAAGTACACAAAAAACACTCGCACGGCATGTAGAAATTTGTAACTTGCATCCGAACCGTGTTCATACATAGTATCACTTGTAAACGAAAATATCTACTTCAACAGAAGAAGACAAAGCGATGTGTGTTTTTTGTTTGTAGTAAAATACATATTTTATGTAATTTCATTCTGCTCTAGTTACGGCAAATTCGCCTCTTGTGAAGAGACTTTTAGAAGAATTATTACATATGCAAAAAGCATTCCACCGCCACCGCCGTCACCGCCACTGTCGCCGCATATGTATATAATATACAGCGGATTGCAAATAGCCGCAACGCGAGAACAATGCAGTTGCTACAATTCGAGAGTGGCCCAAGTGTTTGATGCATAATATCGACATCCAAGACGTTCTCTTGCACAAAATAAATGGAAACGATTCGATTGCCACACAATTGATATCTCAAAGCAGAAATCGCGTATGAATTGTTTTTCGTCTGAAGTATGTTGGATTACACATGGATTTAAATAAAGTCAAGTGGCTTTAGATAGCGTCCGGCTTGCTATAATTCACTCATCGACTGAAGTGCTAGTCTTTGCATGCAATAGACATTTATCCTCGCAACGTTTTTGATTTCATTTAATGATCACTTATCGCATCAGTAGCAACCGTTACAATGGGAGTGCATGGATCGAAGGAGAAATTGGCAAGATCGGCATCTGAACGTTACGTGCACAGTAAATATATTGAACAAGAACGTTTCGGCCGATTCGGTAAACGTGCGCGAGGTAATTGGGTTTCGCAATGAATCTTTTCATATTTTTGCTTCTCTTTTTGATCTCTCGAATTCGGTTTCGAGTGATTCCGCTTTTATTTTTAATCAAAGAAAAAAGAAAATAAATAAAAACAAAAAAATCTAACGCCAAATATTGCGAACATTGATTGTGCAACGCTTGATCGGTTTCTGTTGTGATTCGGAAATATCAGAGTCGACATTGTATTTGTGATCTCACATATATAGAGCTCGATTTAGACTTTCAATGAGTCATCTGCACATAATACATGAACAGAGGATACTGTAATGTAAATTAATTTGTTTTTTGGTTGTATCGTCGATTCGATACATTGCACAGATCAGAACGAATTCAATAAGATATCAAAAAGGCTGTGTTGTGCAGTTACATAAAAAAATTAAATTATTCAAGAGATTTTGCGTGGAATTTTCTAATAAACATTTTATTTAATGTACCCATTTCACTTTTACAATGCCTTCATTCATTTCATTCGCGTTAATATCAGAAAACTGTATCGAATGCATTTCACATTCTTCCGTAAGGATTGTAACCCATCGTATTGAATGTCGTTGTTGTTTTCTCATCAGTTTTTCTTAGAAAATTTTTCATTTGTTTTGTTTAAACGAGTAATTAAATTCTGATTATTTCTGATTTTAGGTTCATCGACCAAAAAACGTTCATCGATCCAAAATGGATTTAGTCCGAGTGATACTAAAATTGACACGACTGCAAAAACGGACCCATCAACGGCCAAGTCGGTCACATTGCGTAAGTTTATATCCACATTTCATTGAGTATTATCAAATTTTATGTTGCATTTTAATGCTTATTTATGTCCATGAAAGATTTATGCGCAATTAAATGAAAGTTGACACATGTTTTTAAATGCTAAGGTTAAAAAAAATGTGAGTGCTGTCAACGATGTGCTTTTATTTGCTTGAAAGTTCAGTTATTTTACATAATTTGTTTTCTTCCGTTCGAAAACCGGAGTGAATGACATAAACAAAAGCAAAGAAAGAAATGAAAAATAAAATAATGTGTGAATTTTATTAATATTTGCAGATAAACGGTTTCCAGCAAACAATAATCTTCAAACGACGACTTCGTCGCCAGTTTCAGAGAAACGAGCCACAATCACAGCTAGCAAAAAGTCATCGTCGGCATCAAAACATGTGAACCAGACTAGCACACCGGTGGCAAACAAAACGTCACACGCTAAAGGTGAGCGATCTTTATCAATCTCTTTCTTTTACTTAACCACCGAACATTTACGTGAAGATCGCATGCTTCAAGCATTATGCTGATTGCAAAGTGAGAAGATGTACGATCTGGTAGACGAAGATGTTTTTCATGTTTTGAAATTTATTTACTGTTGCTCTCTCAGTGTTATTCGTTGTTGTTGCTTGTAATTGCAAAAAACAAGCGAGTGTCGAAATCTCTTTCGATTGTATTTTGGAACGGAAGCTCAGACTGACCTTATTCAGTCGAATGGCAGAAACCCTTTTTTGGGTTAGATCATTTTTGTTCTTCGCTCTTTTCGAATTATTGTGTTCCAATTAGTCGCTACTGTGAACGGCTTCCATCGATGACGATACGGTAATTAAGATCACACACATAGGTGACCTCATAAATCTTTTGCACAAGAAAAGCAGAGAAGAAATTTGACGAGAAGAAAAAAAAAACGGTTTCATCTCATAACTTTCGCATTCATTTTTCGTTCACTCCATTCAACCGCACCAAATCTCAATTAGAAGAAAAAAAGACGGCGCCGCGTTACACGAAACATTTTTATTAGAGAAAATCCGCATTCGAAAACAACAACAACAACAAAAACCGAACCGAAGAAAATAACAATCTAAAAAAAATGTATCGCATGCATTTGAAAGCATCAAAAGCACCGATCTTTTTCGCATCTACACATTTCAAGTGAATAACAGATTTTAAAAATGAGATGTTGCTAAACACTATCGAAAGCGATGAACACACATAATTAAAATCATTTATCAAATTCGCATTTTAATACGATCCAGCGATTTGTTTTTCTCTCTCTTTCTCTCATTTTTCGCTGTGCAATCGCACACAATATAACACCAAAGTCATTGCTTGATGGAAGAGAAAGAGAGAGTGCTTTCGTTCAAAAGATAAATAAATAATTTGCGTCGATGTTTTTTTCTTCTTTTCTCTTCACAACGCGCTCACATAATTCTTACCTATATTTTCATTGAATATGATTTGTCACACAAGCCCATTTTGTCAGGTTTTTTTTTTTGTCGCTGCAATTTTTCTCAATTATTTTCTATTATTTGCTGTTATCCAAAGAAAGTTTCATTTACACGCTGGGAGAAAATATTGTGTTTCAATGAGACGACATCGACGAATGTTTGTCTTTGAAGCACGTTACTATAAAAATAACGAAAATAAACAAAAACAAGCCAACATGCCATTACGACCGTGCAGCTTGAGACTCACGGTCTCGTCGACAACAACGATGACAACCATAATTTAAACAGATCGAAGTAATAATAAATAAACATATAGTCACAGACACACACATTCACCAAACAATTTGAATGCGGCGAACACTATTTTTTTTTTGTTTTTAATGATTTTAATTAGCTTTTGTCTCTAAATTCGTCAATACGAAAATGCTGAGTTTTGTCACTTTTTTGGGTTGGGTTCAGCAAACAAACTGCCAGAAAAGAAACAGCACGAACAAACGATCGTTAGTTTGTTGTATCATTAAAATCCAAAAACAATTTCAATTTCTAATTTGCAATTCATCAGCTAGCATATCACACACACACACACGAAAAACAGTTTGTAATCAATACGCTTCAAGGTTACTTTTTGCGAATCTTTCCCCGAAGCATTAAATGTAGTCAGCCGCACACGAGATTAATTTAATTGACTAGAGAAATTTTCCATGGAAAAGGTTAACGAAAATCAGTGGGTAATTTTCCATCATCTCATTCATTTGGATTTTGGAATCAAATTGCGGGTATAAAATGGAAATTCCCCCAATAATACCTTTGGCTTTAGTCTGTTTCTCTTCATTTCTTCACAAAGTTAGCAATTTTCTTCTGTAATTTCCCTCCATTTCTATCGCACATAAATACCAAAGGATACTTAAATTGAGCTGGTAATTTTTGCATTTTTTTTCCAGTGCATTGATGTTTTCTGTTGTTGCTTTTTCTTCTTTTCCACTCTCATCCATATTCACACGTTATTATCTTGATTATGTGCATTAGATCTATGCTTCAAGAGTTTTTGTATATACCATGGATAGAGTCGGTATGACTACATCGCACTGATTCGACCGACAACTATTCGTCAAATTGCTGAATATGAACAAGAGACATACAATAAACGCAAAAAAAGCGTTTATTAAAACTCGAGTAGAGTGAGTTACAGCCTGTATGTGTGTTCCCTCTTCTGTTTTTTCTTTTTCGAGCAAAGAACGTCAATTACAAATACCGCACATTTGATTTACTCCATCATCAGTACAGAGTAGTATACGAAAATACACGCAAATCAACGATTTTACCTTTCGGTTTTGATGAAATGCGCGTACAAAACAGATTGACTGTTGTTCTTCACTTCTATAGTCTGCATTTTCAATGATCGCTTTGCTCTCTTTCCTCTAGCACGGCCGATCGTAGCGTCAAACACAATACGCACTATATATCGCAGATATAATGTTTCAAATCCATTCGTGTGTCTAATGGTGAAATGCGTACGTTAGATTTCAGTGTTATTTTTAATGGTATTTGTTGTTGTTGTTATAGACTATTTTTTCGTTTTTCATTTGCTTCAACTGTACACTTAAGTATGTATGCGCGTACACGATCTCTCTGGCTAATTTCTCAGCAACGATTGAGTGTGGTACTCAAATGCTTTTTGGTAGTTCGGTTTTTCAAGCGTTGTAGCGCAAAAAATCATAATTTGTAATTTAGTTGGACTGGAGTCATTGAACGGCACAAACAACATTTTCACTCTGTCTACATCGTGTACATCGCATTGCACGCGCGGTTGTACATCAGTCACGTCATTCATTTACGTTTGGCATTTTCGGATTACAAATCAAAATCAAAATATCTTTTGATGGTGAAGTGTTTTACGGGAGTTTTTATTGGATATATTTGATCGATTTGTTTTTGTTGGGAAAAATATTCTTTCTTTGGCCAATTTTTTAGTGTCCATCCAAATGAATAAGATTTCCGTTTAATGAATAGAATTGAAATTATTTTTTTTTGTTCTTAATTGGAAATAAAAATTTGAATAATTTGAACGAATGATTTTTATTGAAGTTTTATGTAAAAATGTGAAACGACCCACACCATATTTCGATACGCGTCGTATACGCTAACATACCATATATAAACTTCGACAAGTGCCACGGAATATGAATCTTTAGAATGAATTATGAATTCCATATACAATAACAGTAGTGACATTTGTTGTACTAATAAAGAGCAATGTTTTACACCGACTTTACTATCGTGGAGTTCATTACAAATAACAAAGCCAAAGAGTTTTGTTAATTTACCTGCTGCTGCTACTGTTGCTGTTACCGAAACTGGTAAATAATAATCTATACTTACGCCTTCCGATCGAAATGTGCCAAACCAAAAAACCAACTACACTTTTGCCAAACTTGCAAAATAGATGACAGAATAAAAGTAGGCCACAATTGACAGAATACAAATGTGCATTATGAGTTTTTTTTATCGTCATCATCTCGAAATTGGATTTCGCCCTTGAAATAAATGAATATCATGCTTCCTTTCTGTGACATTTCAAGTGTGTGCAATAGTAATATACTGTTTTTTTGTTTATTTTGAAATGAAATGAGTGCCGCAATAAGACATAACGATGTTGTGCTTGACTTGCAAGTGAATATATGAAAAGACTTAGTTTCTTTTTAAAATAGTTTATACAATGCGTTCAAAGTATATAAAACAATGAATATTTAATTTTTTTTTAAAAAACGAATAAGTAATTAAAATTATCAATTCATTTTCGATTGTTGCGAATGATTTCAGCGTTGAACCATTTCAATGTAAACATTAACATTTTTGCCAATCTGCACCTTTTCTTTTTGAGAGTCCAGTTTCTTTTTCTCATTTCATACGAAATTCATTTGCAAGTACAATGGTTCAGGAGAAAATCTGCCAGTCAACAAAATGTTTCAGTGATTGGAAAATTTGACCGCGCACTATTTAATGATTATAATTGTTTGTTAAGTGAGTGAATATGATGAGAGACTGACAGAGAGCAAAAAAAATCAGCAAAATGCTAAAAATAAAAACATTTATTGCTTTTTTTCTTGTTGTGTTGTTGTTTTAGTGAGTGTATCGAAGCGAATAGCATTATGAAAGGTGGCCATAATGTGTGTGCTCACTCATTTGAACATTAAAGAGAGCAAAACAAGAAGAAACAAAAAAAACACATCACTAATCACAACACTCTGAAGCAAAGTGTTTCTGCAAAATTGCAAGAAGAAAAACTACGTAGACAGAAAGTTATGAAAACGAATTGTAGTAATAAAACGGCGGAACATTGTTTCATCCGTAATTTTCGCAGTGATTTGCATTTTTTTGCAAAGGAAATTCCAAACAAAATTCTTCAAATTAAGAAGTCAATTCTTGGAAACGTTTTCTTTTTTCCTTCAAACTGATCTTTGGCTTATTTTCAGTTTATTCTATTCTGTAGAAAAGTTGTCAATGAACTTTTAACACAAAATTTTGCATGCTTCCAAATGTGACCCTTGATTTCATTGTTAACAATTGCAAACGATTCAATACTATAGAAACTTTTAAACCACAACAGTATATTGAGTGATGACTTTGAACTTTGTCGTTGAGTCAAAGTGTATGTACTATTTATGTCTTATTTTTGAAATCACATGCACGATTGAATGCGATAGAGATGAATCCACCACAAAAAATGTAAACAAAAACATTTTTAACAAATATCGAGATAGCAACGTCAAATCTAGCGTCAAATTATTCACATAAAGTTATAAAAGCGCTTTGGAAAAAGTCAATTAACAGAAAAAAATATATTCGTGTCGATGAATCGTGGAATCTCTTCGAATCGAGTCTTGAATATTGAAATAGGTTTTGAATTTTCTAGTTTATGTGAACTCATTGTGAATGTTGTTGTTGTTTTTTTTTCGCCACAGATGAACTTGTGTTTTTAATTCGATTAAGCATGGTTTTTAGCAAAACCTTGACAAAATTGATGAATTGAGAAATCCATGCGAAATCTATAGATCGAAGAAAAAAAAACAAATTACACTTAGCCGAATTGTTCGAGTGGAAAAATTGTCGCAACATGTTTTGTGTTTGTTTTCGCATTTCACTTCTTTTATGAAAATGCCATACGTTTTTTGTCTTCTTTATTCGGAAAAGTTTTTTTATTAGTTATGAGCTTTTCAAGGCGTACTAAGCATGTTACGCACAGTTAGTTGCATGCAAATAGAGAGCAAAAAATTGCAAAAAAAGTATTAATTTGTGTTTGCGTGTGGAACTAACGATGTGTTACTTATATTGATTTTCTGTGTAAAACTGATTGTGAATGAAAAAAAAGTATTTCCATGATTTCCTAAGCCATGAGTATCTCTGGTTCAACTGAAAAATTGCTAGCTCACAAAAGATTCTTCATCCTCTTATGTTGTCAATGGTGTCATTTGTGGCAATGCAACTCATTCATTGACTTGATTAAGCAAATGAATTTTTTTTCATCAGAAAATGGTATTAAATAGTAAAAATTCGAACGGAATTGAAAGGTCTAGACAATATTTAATGACTTAAAAAAAAGCAAAACAAATGCAGGTGCATTGAATGTGCGTAAGATGTAAAAACTAACAGAAAATACCTAATTTGCCTGAGTGATCACGAATTGTTGACGTTATTGTTGTTGTTGAACCAGAAACTCATGCATTCGATATGGTTTTGCATTTTGCAAAATTTACTATGGCAAATAATGAAGCGGTAGTAACGTAAGCAATATGTATTACTTCAGGAAATATATAGAAAATCTACCACGCATATCGAATTGTTTTGATTTTATTTATTCATTTAATTTTGATTTCTTATGAATTGATTCATTTCAATGACGTAAATTGTGATAATTCAGGGATAAAGTTATAGCTAAATAAATTTAATGAAATGAGCAAAGAATTTAGGACTGTTTTTTTTTCATCTTCTGTTTTTTCATTAGAACTCGGTTTACAATCGACGCCAGCACATCCGTCAACCATAAATAATAACAATAGCAGCATCAGTAATAACAATCACAGCACGAAGAGCGGAACGAATTCATCAAAATTAGCAACGAATGACGAACACCATCAGCAGCCGCTAATAGCGACTATTCATCGAAATGGTAAAACGTCGGCAGCAACATTAATCGCAAATAAAGCGGTAGCCGTGCCGCAAATTAATGCAAAATCAACAGGAAAGTCAGCATCTCGGACGATTGTCAATGGTGAATTAAATGAGAATTTAATTGAATTTTCATTCGTCGATTCGATTGATGGTGATACTACCGGTTGTTATGCATCGGCCACCGTTTCGACCATAAACACTGATAAAACAACACGGAATTCAAATCAGCAACAGAAGCAACAAACGGCAGCTGATTTGAATGTTATAAAAGCGAACAAAACCATTGTTGCATTGAGCATTTTAATTCAGCATTTAACGACAAACGTAAGTATTTCTTTCGAATACACAGGCACAGAGGTGTGTGCACATGAATTATTCAATCGAAATTTGGATCGATATCTATCGAATAGCAACTAGTAAAAATCGTCGTAAAATATGTTTTTGATCGTTCATTTGCATTGCATTTTAGAGAAGCAGGTAGACAACAAACTCAAAACATATACTAATCAAATGGTTCACTATATTCGATTTGTTTACCTTTCTGTAATTTTCCATAAGAAAAAGAAATGACATGTAAAATGTTTATGATTTATGGGGAATGTCTGTCAGAAAGAGACAAGCTAAAATTGAAATGTGTCGAAGAAGTCAAAAATGAGTTGGACACGAGAGTACAAACAAGGAAAAATAAAATTGAAAACCATGTGTTCATTAGGATTTGCAATGAAAACATTTACTGTAAAATGTATCGATGCTTTGACGATATGCAGCAGGCACATGTACACACATTATTTTATGCTTATATATACGTTTTGTTTCCTTTGTGCTTTGTCATGTGCGATTTTTTTTGTGCTAATACATTGCGTGTGTGTCTGTGTGATTTTCAATCGCACCCGCTCCATACATACACATACTGGCATTGTATTCTATTTGATGCATATTCAGGAAACTACTGCATATCGAAACTGTAATATTCCGTTCGATTTTCTACCTGCAACAAAACCCATTTTTGCATATGTTTTCTTTGACACACATTCCGTTGCTCGGCACTATCGATCAACGCTTGTGCGCATGAAGCAATTGTCATTTAGTTTTTCTCTACTTCTTCTCCTTCTTTGTATATTGTATTTTGCCGGCACACTGATACACTATTACCGTACAAACCCCACAATCGATTTTCACACGTGAACGAGCACAGATCAGAACTTGTTTTTAGACATAAACTATACTATAGTTGCAATTCGATCCAAACGAAATTAGAAAAAAAAACATTACGCATTGTCGTTTGTAAATTTCTGGTTGACGTTGCATTTTCGATTGAGTAAATTTATTAGACGGGTGAATTCCTCTGCGAAGCGGTTTTTTCCTAATTTGGATTTTGGTTTGGTTTTCTTTTTCGTTAAAATTGTTTCAGTTAAACGCATTTGAAACGCCGTCACTTCGTGTTGCATTAGAAACAGCCAAAGATAAATTATTGGAATCGCAACATAATTTAGAGACCATGCGCACCAAATGCAACTATCTCGGAGAACAAATGGTTGCAAAGGAAAAATTCTACACAACGCTGAAGGAGACAAACGAACGTGAGCTGGATAAGAGTGAGTTTTTTATAGTTGTTATTGTTTTTATTCTTTCATTTGGTGTTCATTCGCTTGGTGCGTTTTATCAACGAGGCTAAATTTCGAAAACTTTCTTTTTTTTTCTTTTCATTCGTCGCATTGCATTGTAAATTAATAATGTGGCGTTTAGTTAAATTGAGTCTACGCGAAACGGAAAAATCGGCCCAGGAACAAATTAAATTGCTGCAATATGAATTGGTTAAAGTCAATCAACAAAATATTGATGCATTGAAGTTATGCCAAATGAAAGCAGACAGACAATGCAGTGAACTGGAAACACAACTACAGTTGGCCCGTGACAGAGAATTAGAGCTTGTGGAACGGTTGAACAATTTTACCGTAACCGAAAATCAATTACGCGATAAAGTGCAAGCAAGTGAACAAGAATTCAGTGAACGTTTAATTGCGGCCACAGCACGTGAGCGGGAATTAAATGAAAAGGTGGCTCAACTAACGCGACAATTGAAAATCAGCGATGATAAACGATATGAGCTCGAAGAAAAGGTCAAATTGGCATGCGACGAAACAAATGATCTGCGTCATCGACGAAATAGCAGTGAACATTCAATATCAAATGGTAATAATTCAGTACAAAATCAATCAAGTAGTTCGGTGATGCTCGAAGAGGAAGTGCTAAGTCTTCGCAGTGTATTGGATATGAAATTGAATGAAATTTCGGAATTGCGAAAACAAAATCAGTCGATGGTTCAAGCTCAGGACGAATTGCCAAAGGCACAGCTCAAAATATCTATTCTTGAATCAAGACTCGAGGATCTTACCATTCAACTTAAAACCAAAGTCGAGGAAGAACAGTAAGAAATATTCAAGTTTTTTATTATCATGAAAATCTTAAAATTGAATTATGTATCACTAATTGATTTTTTTTTTCAACCATTTCTTTTAAACAGTGAATTATCAGTGCGAAATCGTAGTTTACAAGAGATGTTCAATCAAGAGGTGAAAAATCGCACCCGATTATCGCTTCACAATGAAGAATTACAATGGAAATTGAAACAAAACTCGGAAAAATACACCACCACATTGAATGAACTTTCAAAAAGTTACCAAGATCCATCGATGCTCTCTGACTTCAAGAATAGTTTATACGCACCAATTTCGGAGACAAGCCAAGAAAGAAATGATACACTTCAATTGAATTCATCACCGCCGACATCGCCAGTGATCAAAGGTGTTGTAGAAAAATGCGATTCCGTATCATATGTATTAGAATTGAATGATGATGAATCAGCCGAAGCCGTGGCCAGTCGTGTAGTCAAACGTGCCGGTTCATTCCGTGTAAATAATTACAAAGAGCGTTCACCATCATTCAGACGTCAATATTCACTTGGTGGTGCAAATGCATTGAGTCAATCGGCATCAGCAACCTCATTGTCACGCCAACATTCCGATTCACCAGTGAAAACAATTGGTGGAATTGTAAAATTACAAAAAACCCCACGTACTCGATCGTATTCACTGAATGCCAGCAATGAACCAAAGAAAACACAAAGTGTACCAATCGAAATAGCAAATTCCGACTACACCAAATGGCAACGATCAATGAAAACAATGTCAACCAGCAGCCCATTGACATCATCACGAAAGTACAAGAATAATGGACAGCCAAATGGTTTGGCTGAAATTGATGATGATACCGCTGGCACCATGTCATCTCCCATATCCATCGCTGATGTGGATTTAGCAAAAGATTTCGTGCCAGCGCAACGAAGTCGTACAACTCTGATTCCTGCTCAAAATAGCATTAAAAAGCGTCAACAAATCAAAGAATCGGCCGGTGAAGCAATGGTGTCACAACAAAGTGAAGATGATCAATCGTTTGGTTCCGATTCAACGTCGGCATCATCGAGCAGTGCTGCCTCACCGTCACATTCGAGCAAACATCGACCTTTGTCGCTTGATGAAGAAGCGTTTATGAACAAGATTGTAGCTAGTCTTAGTACACGTAGCACTCCAATGGAAGTAAGCTGGTCGGAAGACGGTGACAATGAACCGTATGCTCAAGAATCGAGTGCATGATCTGAAGATAGCTTTTAAGTTTGTTAAATTATTATTTATGTTTTAGTTCATACTAGTAGTTATTTTTTTTTTCATTACTTAAAAACTCTTTTTAAAAAAATCACTTTATGTTGACTTCTTGTTAAAGTATATATATATTATTATATTTTTGAGGCAAATTATAAGCAGAAAAATGTTAAAAAAATTGCCCAATACCACTGCTTGTGGTGGAAATGAACGTTTATGGAATCCTTGCTACATGGCAAATGATAACTTGCTAGAAAAGAACTTTTGAATTTTAAAGACGTTTTGCCTCAATGTAAGAAAGAATTCAAAATTCACTTTTACAGATAAATTAGGGTTTGATTGAGATAAACCACTGATTTCATTGTATTAACTTAAAGAGAAAACAAAATGTACATTTTTATAATATTTAATGCAGTTAAGTGAATAATTCGTATAATGCAACCATTGATTAACTACATTAAGTCAGAGACTAGAGTCTTTATCAACTAAAATATTATCACTTCGATCGAATCAAACTATATTCAACGAGTCAACGATGCAGATGAGTTAAACATCCAGAGATGATCCAAATAACATCAACATATCTGAATCAGTTGACTTCAGTCACACATTTCAAGACTCTTCGACTCGTTAGTTTCAACTTTCAAATTTGAATTGTATTTATTTTGAGATTTATGTGGTATTTGATAATTATAACGCAGGCTCAACATTCATAATCATTAGCAAAATATGCAATGCACAATTTAAAATTTTATTTTTTGGATTGTGTACATATAAATTATGTTTTCTTTTGACAAAAACAAATCAATGAAAATTCACATTTAAAGCATCATTTTTGTTGTTGATTTATTTGTTGGCGATTTTCAATCTTTTGAATTTCAATCAATTTACGATTTGTCTGAGTATGTCAATATATGGGCCATTCCCTTTTAGAATATAAATTTGAAATGGAATGCCCAAAAGTGCACACACACATTTTCAAATACACTTCAATTTTATTGAGAAGACACAAATATGACAAATTCCGAAAAATACATGTAATCGAAATGGAAAAAAATAATACTTAATATTTGTTGGATTGAAACATATGAGCTGTTATTAGAATAACAATATAATTGTTTCCCCCAAAATATATACAGTCGATCATGAGAAGATGAAATGAGTCGAAAATAAAATGTTCACAGTACAATAGAACAGCTTTTGGTCTTTTCTTTATGAATTTTCCGGATTCAGTACATCACATTTTCCCTAGCACTTTCCACCAGAAAAACAGAGATATTTCGGAGAAATATTGGTGGATATTTGAAAGGTGAGTGTTTTCAGACTTGTAGCTTGAAAAAGTTTTGTAATTTGGACCGGATTTTTAAAACCGGTAACATATCTTTGACTCGTTGAGAGAAATAATTTATTCTCAGATAGACTTCTGCGTTCTCACACCTATGGGACATATATAACCTTGATATTTCGGCTTTCAAATGAAATCAATAAAAAAATGTACAAATAATATTTTCAAAAAACTGAAATTATAGCAAAACTTTCTTAATTATATAAAAATGTATTCAAATTCTACAACAGATTAAAGTTGTACTTAAAACTAATACTTAAAGTTTGTACTTTATTCGATTATAACACTTTCATACATACACAAAAGCACATGCTTTGACAGTTCAACTTGACGTTCCGTTCAAAACAAAACAATATCTTCTGCACGCGTGTTCACATTTCATGTGCTGATTCCAATTTTACGTTAAACACGTATTTTAAATTGATATCGACGCTATAATTTAGTTAAAATCACACAAAAATGTCTGAGTAAGTAAAATCTCTTTGTGAAAATCTGAATTTTGTTGCGTTCATGTTGCGAATATCTATGCACAATTTCTTTACGTTCAAACAATGAACGTGTGAATTTTTTACATGGACGTGTGATATAACCTCACATTTCGGCGCACATTGTATCTCTATCAATTTCTTTATGTTTTCCTTGTTTGCAATCTTTGAATTTGATTGAAATGGAATTTATAAATTAATAAATCAACAATTTTATTTTTCAGTAAATATGCGGTTCCGAACAAACTCCCTGCAAAGCAGGTGAATGTAATGACACACCGTAAACGTCGATTGCGCGAAGAAGAGTCACATCATCGTGTAAAACGTTTGAATCGTTCATTCAAATTGAGAAGTAAGAAACGCGACTACAAAAAGCCTGAATTTTTTATCACCCAGTATTTGAAAGCAGAACGAGATTCGAAGCGAATGCGTCGAGTTATTATGAAGAACAATTTCTTGAAGGGTGTCGATGATGAAGAACCGAAACTCTTGGTTGTAATGCATCACCGTGCACATCGCGTTGCATCAAAAGAATGTACATTAATTATGAACAGCATGGGTTTGAATCGTTTGCACAATACTGTTTTGCTGAAAAATACTACGGAATCATTGGCACTGTTAAAAATGATCGAACCATATGTGGTGTATGGGTATCCAACAATTCAAACGGTTCGCGACTTGATTTTCAAACATGGATTTTTGCGGATAAAAGGTAAACGAACAGCTATCAATTCCAACAAATTGATTGAAGAGCATTTAGGCGAACATGGATGCATTTGTATTGAAGACATTGTTCATGATTTATTCACGGTTTCGGACAATTTCAAAAACGTTCGCAGTTTATTGTTACCATTTTCGGTAAGTGTTATGCATTAGTAGTAACAAATAAAAGAAAACACAATGAACTTTTAGTCATGCGGAAAATTTTAAGACATTCAGTCACTCTATAATCTAGTTGGATCCGTTAAAAAATAGCAAGCAATTAATCAATCTCTGGAATCGACACAAAATAGATCAAATTGCAATGAGTCATTCTTTTGAAAATGTCTAATTATGCTCCGTTTTTTTTTGTTTATCTCTCTTTCACAGCTCAAAGCGCCCCGAGATGGATGGTCGAAGAAAATTGGCGTCAGCTACAGTCGAGGCGGCGAATATGGCAACCGAAAACATGAGATTAATGCTCTTATCGAACGTTGTTTGTAAACCGGCTATTATCTGACTGTAATACAATCTATAACACTAGAATAAATCTTTTGAAAAATATTTGCGACATTTGAGTCAACCAAAAATTGTGTGTGATAATTTTTCATTTCGTTTTTCTAACTGAAAAAAATAATAGTAATACAGTTGTACTGTTATATTTTCAAAGCAAACCGAAAATGGGGCGACAAGATAGGGACTGCTTTACGTATTTTGTTACCATATCTCTATTTCGATTAGTCGAGTCTGTTCAAATTGAAGCAAAGCAAAGCAAAAAATGAATCAGATAAAGTGCACTTTGTGTTGATGTCACATACGATTGCTCATACTTTTGTGTAACCGGATATTGTATGCATTAGCAGAAAATTGTAGAACGATTTCCAAAATGCTCGTTTGCCCATCGCATAATATAATCCAAACCTGTTTCAATTTTTGTTTTCTTTATATAAATAAGGTAGACATAAGACAGAGCCACAATATTCACCTGGGGCAAAATGTGACTCGGGTCCGTCGAAGTGAATACCAAAAACAAATCGACTAAAAATTACGTCGCCGATCGAAAAAATTTCATTCCAATTTTGGTAGAATTATTAAATATAAATTATCCGATTCCGTTGGAAATTAAACATATGTATTTTGCTGATGTCCGTCATTTTGACGCCATGCCAACGTTAACCTAAGTTGAATGTCGTGTGTTCACACTTTGCTCTTTTCTCAGACTTTTTTTTTGCGTGACCGTAGCAAAAGAAGAAGAAGAAGGTATCACATTGCGAATAAGGTAATTGATGAGAGACCTCTTGCCAATTTTCAACGAACACATTGGATGCTTGAACGCGTATAAACCTTCAGATTATGTGCATGCACTTTGTTCTCTGCTATCTTCATCTTATTGTTTGCGAATTGTCAAATGGTTTTTCTTCGTGTCTTGTGATGTCTTCATTTGAAGGAGATAATGCCAATGGAATCTGTTGAAGAAGCTCAGGTAGCGGTAATAGTGCATCGGAATTTACTACGTGACCATATTGTAATTTTGATCGTATTGGCTGTGTGATGAAAGGTGATAGCAGGGCACACAAAACAATGCTCATCAAATCACACGTACCTATTGATAGAATCACACGAAAGAATGTTCATTTGGTCAAACGCTATTCAATTACTATCAGTCGAATATTTTTGCCATATCTTACTGTTTACTTTGTACGGACAATACCACTTCATACGTATATGCACATTTTATACGTGCTTTGAGTTTGTCTTTATGCATTTTGTCATACGCACACACAAATACATAGA